>NW_020224798.1:1037544-1089551 GCF_003070985.1 Temnothorax curvispinosus | reverse complement strand
ATGCTAGGTCTACAATGCGAGGTCGTAAAGTCGTGAGTCGTAAGAATTGACCAATCACAATCGAATTTGAGGAGAATAATCGACTGTGATTAGTCAATTCTTACGACTCATGACTTTACGACTCGCATTGTAGACCTAGCATTATATGAAATTTTATATTTACTGAGATACTAACTTTTTTTAAATGTTAAACTCGCTTTTACACACGCCTCGCGTGACAGTTGATCAAATAAAATTATTAAACATTAGGAATTAAATAATTCTTATATATTACTGCAAGAAATATTTATTTGAATTTATCGATTGTTGTCGCAAGCAACTAAATACAAGTCGAAATTGCAATAACTTATTAATGATTTTCATGATTTTTAATTAATTTTCTTTTTTATAAAAATTATTAGCACATCGTTAGATTTTTCATCGTTGATATAAATAAGAGCTTGTATCTTTATCAAAGTCGATATATTAATTAATTAATTAGTTATTACGTTATTAGTATCTCAAAATCTATTCGTCGTATTTGTCAAATTATTGTAGTTTTCAAAATTTTAATACAATTGTCAGAGTTTTGGGTTTTCTTCGAGTTTTATAAACTTTGACATAGTTTATTAAAAAGATATCGTACGATTAAATGTAAAAATAGAAATCCGAAGATACGTAGGGTTTTATGTTATACAAATAGATCATAATTTTTCTATTTCGATTAGATTTAAGTTGAATTATAATACTTCGAAATTGTATTAATTGCTAAATGGAATTAACTGCTCGATAAAGTTAATGCTGTTTATATCTTTCATATATTTGTTAAACTTTATCATACAGCTAAATATTATAGAATACACACTACTCGCCGCGTTTCTACCTCTCTCTCATCAGGACCGTGCTTCTCAGTCACAATTTAAAACTGTAGAGAAATATGTGTTTCTATATCGTTTTCACACGACATAATATATATATATATCTACATATTTTTTACAATATACCGAAATTATCTGTTTTATGTATAACAAACGGAACACGTCCAAAAAGGTTCACAGAAAGATTAATCTGCTTTTTCAAAAAAATGTTACTTAAAACTTTTTTTTAATTTAACATTTTGCGTTATGTGATAAATGGTATTAGCATAAGTTTAAAATTGTTAAAAATTTAGGATTGTTGAGAGAGATGCGTCAGCAACTCATTGTCAGATTTAACGTGTCTTTTTAAACGCGTCTGTTAATGTCGTAAAGTTTTATTCATCTTGCTCAAGTTTCGCGAGTGATGAATAATACAATAATCAAATTACAATAAAATGTCATTATATTTTGACACAAGTACACTATTTCATAATCACTTATAATAATAATAATTCATATAAATAACAGCTTGATACTGTAGGCAACAATTAAAATGAGCTTCCTTTAAGTCCCTCTTGGTATAGCTTTCATTATCAGGAATCACTTAGAGTGATTTATCTGTTTACATTAACGCAAATACTTGTCAAAAATACTGCGTTTTGCAATATCCTTATGTGTCGCGCTCTTTTTTTCTCGACTACAGGTTCCTTGGAAATTAGATTTGAACTTTTGTGTATTGGCAATCAAGTCGTTGAAAGTAACATAAAATCATGAAGAATAAGATTATTTCATTCACATTTCTGAACTTATTAACTCATTGTAAATTACTGTAACCCTATGTAGAACCTGTAAATGAGAAAATCTGCGCAATGCTTAGATAGTCTGCATAATCATCATTATCGGTACTTTGAAAGACAGGTTGTGATTATACATCTAAGTATAGTAGTGCCTCCCACATACTAAATAAATTTATCTCCGCATATGAATAATGTATTAATAAAAACTGTTGTTCATAATATGTGATCGTTTCATGATAATACATAGACAAGCATAATCAATAATTTATGCAATAAATTATACATATATATATTATCTAATTACGTGCCAAATCGCAAAGTATCTTCTCAAAATTTTCTTTTTAAAAGAACACTTATAGAAGGTATGATTTTTATATATTATAATCAACTTAACTAAAATTTGACGTACTTTTTCTCTCTCAATCAGGATGCTTCGGAATTCTTAGCACCAGTGTATGACTTACGAATTTTTCTCACGATTCGTAGATATCGCGATTCATAATAAATTGCCGAACTATTTAAATCATTGTCGCAACAGTAATATATTCTATACCTTACTCAAATGTAAAATGCGTTATATCTTGCATTTATATTATTTTGTATTTATTTACCAATATAGAATAAATGTAGACACATATTGCACGTGTCGGATATACCTTAAAAATAAAGTTGAAGATCCAAGTCTTTTTACGTTTCTAACGAAACTTGTACATATTCGTGTACATCTTGATTTGAATCAGCGTTTGAAATCGGTATAATTCCAGTAAATTCAACTTTCGATGCTGTTCAATACGAGAAAATTTACTTTACGTCAATCGCAGGATTTCCATTTTTACGAATAACTCTCACGAATAACACTCACGAACACATTTTAGCATAACAATCATAGCAACGAAATACTAATTAATCAAAATTATACCGTTTCTCTCTACTGATTCGAATGAATACTTTGTTGTAAGTGGACCCTGGCATATATTATAATCGCAATTACAAGAAGCTCTTATTGTAGTTACATAATTTGCACCATGAGGTACATATTTAGTGTCACACAAAGAACTTCTTACATTCAGTCAAAGACTTGTCTTATTTTTATTTCGGTTTTTTTCCCCCAACAGTAACATTGAAAGCTCATGAAGGCTTTCAAACAAAAATATATATCTACTTGAAGCACTATAAACATTGAATTTATGTGTTGAGACAGCATTCGAGTAGATGCTCTTTTTTTTCATTTTTGTGTCCCCATCGTCAGTTCTATTACTTTCCGAAGCAATGTCCAATCGGTGAACATGGAAACGTTATTACATTGGATAATAAACTGTCAACATTAGTACACAACACTGAATGAGACAATCAACAGGCTAACAATATCCGCAATAATTTTACTGCCATAAGTTGGTGGAAAGCGTCTGCCCGGGTATCGCAGCAGTGGCAGGTTTGCCCGTCGTAGAGGCAAAGTTCATATCGCCCAGGGACATCTGCGACATTTGTTGTGGCAACTGAAACATAGATTATGTCATAAAAATGAGATTAATTTCGTTTAAATTATGTTTTGACAAAAATTTGTTACTTTATTTATATCCATGTCTTGTGGAAACTATGATTACGTAAATTGTGGAAACTATAATTACATAAATTTGGAAAATATGATTACATAAATTGCACAAGACACCGTTGAAATTTACATACCTGAGCAGCAAATGCAGTGCTTTGTTGTTGCTGTGCTGTTAAATTAAAGAAAGGATTGCTGCCGGGAGCTGGTTGAATATTCTGTGTCAGCATTCCACTCCATCCATTATTACTAGCAACATTACTTTGTCCTAATTGCATCATCTGTGAAATCGGAGAAAAAACGAAGTATAAAAAGAGACTAATTATTAACGCATTTAGAAATATCACGCAAGAAACGTTATGTTCATATACCATTTGAGGTGGCATTGTAATGGCAGCATTAGGTACACCATTTAGTTGATTCATTTGTCCTATATGCAAGCCTAAAGGATTGGCTCCTATAACACCTATCGAATTAGGATTCGCTATAATCTGATTTTGATTGACAGGTATCTGATTTGTAACCGGCATTTGCGTAGGAAGTTGGCCAAGTTGATTCAAAGGGCTTTGTTGCCCAAATGCACCCACATTAGGCATTTGCTGTTTATATGGTAAGGAGTGTTGAGGATACACTCCCCCTGAAATATATCACACGTTAGAAAACATAATGAGATATATTTAATTATATAATCTTATTAATGTTGCACATTTCTATCTTATGCATTACCTGAGACACCATAAATCGCTGGTTGATGACTCGGAGTACCGTATAATGCTAAAATACTGTCTTTTGTCATCTTGCTTTTTTCCTGAGGTAGCGGAGTCGGTTGGTTAAAGAAGCTTTCCTCTTCGCTTTTACTTGCGATAGTGGTTGTTTTACTTCCATTAGAAGCGTCATTTCCAGTTGAAGGTACCGAAGCAGGCGGTGCAGACAAAAAGGAAGAAAATACGTCGTCTCCAGAACCATTTACATTTGTTTGGTTAGTTGCTGGTGCATCTGTTAATGACAATGACGTGAAGAAAGCTCATATTTCATTAATTATAGTGACAGAATTTACACACACAGAATATACAATGCAATTTTCTCTGTACGAGAAGCAACTATACTCTGATACAATTACATTAAAGCAATAGTAAATGAGAACACGTTCTAAACATAGAAAAAACATACCAAGACCTAAGAGATCGAGGATTGCAGAACTTTCTTTTGTTCTGCCCAATTTAGGACTGACAGAACTTCGAGGTTTTGGCAATTGAGGCACTACTTCCGGCTTTTTTACAGGTGGAAGTACAGTCGATGTAGCTTCCGTACTTTCCTTTTTTCGTCTACGTTGTCTTTCGGCTTCTTCATCAAGTTCTTTGTCCCAATTTACCTATGAAAATTATTTATTAGTTAAAGCAATAAATATAATGTAATCTTCTGCATAAATAGATAAAAATGATATATATACGTATCTATATAACAAAATATCGTCAAGTTTTGGCATGTTTAACATTTATACATTTTTATATATAATATTATATACTGAAAGAGATAAGTATATTAAAACAGAATGTGATAATCGTACTTTTGGTAAAGGAGGTGGCACCCATTCTCTAGCTATATATTTTTTATGTTCATATTTTGCCCGAATAAAACTTTCTAGGCTGCAATCCGTTTGAGGTCTTCGAAAACTATCTGGAAGATTGGCTTCGTAGACTGCTCTGGCACGAGAATTGCCCATTTGTTGTAAACTCTAGAAAGTTGAAAGTTGAATGGTTAAATTCATTATACATTATAGTTAGGTATAGATTTTTAATGCTTAAAACATTCTTATATTAATTATAGAAGTTATATGATAACAAATAAAAATTTAAAAAAAGCAGAGCTTCAAAATATGAAATATTGCTTTTATTTGTAATATTTATAAAATGTTTAAAAAAAAATTTAAGAAAACATGTAAAGCTTATTAAAAAATAAGAATTAACCTTAGATATAATACGAAAAATATTATATAAAAACTGAAAAATTGAAATTTTTCCATAGAAAGCAAATATGCGTTTTTAGAAAAACTCCTGTCCACAATACAGAACAAAAATCAATACAGAACTAAAAATCACGAAAATGTTGCTCAAATTACATTGCATAACTGTATCCAATTCTATTTCACAATATGAGTTTACAAATTTTTAACATTTTTAGATATTTTTCGATATAAAAGTTTAATAAATAAACAAAATCATCTTCCATTAAAAAACTATGAACCATATGTCTGTTACGTACCACTACTTGTTCTGGTGTCCATGTGTCTAAATTAACAGACTTTACTTTGCTTATGTGTACCCCGAGGTTTCTGTGAATACCAGCACATCGAATACATAAGAAAATCCCCAAGTTCCAGCTAGCCCATCTTGGTCCTGCGAAATGTAATTTCATCAAAGACATAAATAATTCCATTATCTCTCATCCGCGCATTTCGCTTGGAGACTCGACGCACATGCAGTGCGATAAACAACTATCAATACAAGTATCACGCCGACCGAGCTATCTAATATTCATGACTATTAATTATAAGTTCGCAACACTCGATGACATATCAAGTCGCGCAACAACGGATGCGTTTTTTTCCACTGATCCTCGAAAGAGGGAAAGAGAGAGGCGCACAAAGAAACGCGCTCTGATTTTTTTTTTCGAAGTGATACCCGATTAAATTAATGTGAAATTCGGGAGGACCTTGACGATATTGGCGAGTGACAGCGCGCTGACAGGTATGTCACGCGGAAATTAAAAATCCATAACGTCTCGGTGCGTTATATAGAGCGGGTCGTTTCCGTGATCGATATCGACGAGTCGACCCCTCAGGAAGGAGCGCTCGGACGGCACGTCCAACGCGGAGGAACGACGCTCGAGATTCGAGGACTCCTCGAAGGGGAAGCGGAGATAGGCGCATCCGTGTCTCGCGGCCGACGGGGAACAAACCTTTCGCGTCGCAGTCGACGCAGTACTTGTTATCCTCGTCGCGTAGCATCTGCGTCAGCAGATTCTGACATTTTTCCTGGATCTGCTTGGCGCGCTCCTTCTCGTGACGGGACGTCATCGTCGCTGGGAGCGTCTTCGCGAAGGGATCGGTGACGGTGAGTTCGGGTTCGGGGACCACGCGCGACCGCGACACCCCGGTGTCGCCTCCCCACGATAACGCTGGACAAGCAGGACAAGAGCGCGGCGCGACGGTACGACCACGTAACGGATTCCGCACCGCGTTGGCGGATGCGGAGATCCCATTTGCCCCGGCAGCAGAGTCGCGCGGTCGACGTGGTATCATTCTGGTCGTAGGTAAATTTCACATCGTTTATCCAGCGAGATTACCGACTGATCCTCCTACCGACAATTAGCAATTATAGTATTCACGAACACGAGGGATTGTTCATGGTGATTGCTCTTCCACAATCCACCATGAGATTATTTTAAAACTGACTGCGATCGCGGATCGACTGAATTCTATCTTATCTCTGTTATCTCTGTTATCTGGTTATCTCGTTATCCATGCGATGGCCAATCAGCTTGCGACTTTTCTGTAAGAGCAGAATTTGCATATACATATTATAATATATATATATGTTTCTCTTGGGAATGATTTCAAGGATCAAGCCAAAAGAATAAAAATCGATAAGCCGATACGAGGTTATCTATCGTAAAGCTATCAAATCCGCCTGCGCATATACCTGCATGACTAGGCCTCGTATTAAATTAAATTAATTTATTTATTTTACGAATTTATTTAAACTATCAATAAAAAAGGATATTTTTTCGGAATATTTTAAATGTTAAGTGTACGTGTTAAAACGATCAGAAGTATTTTTTCATTCAAATTTTTCGCTACACTGACATCACGATCTAACTTGACCGTTCTTTCAGGCCTGGTTCTTTTAGCTGAACTTCTTGCACGATTCATCTTTCCTCTTTTTCTTTTCTCGTTGGAGGGAAAAAGAGAAAAGATGAACTGTGCAAGAAGTTCAGCTAAAAAGAACAGGCCTTGTTTTGTTTCATCTCCAGTGCAAGAGATTTTATTTTAAAAGAGTATATGTATTGTGACTCATACATCAAGATGCAATATTTTTTTATTTTTCAAAGCTGCGTTACGTTGCACCTTCTCTGCATTCAAAGATGAGCAGATTAATTTTAATGTCGATTAACTTACTTTTTATCTTTATTTTTTCTAATTCTTAAAACTTGAAAAAGTAATAAGTTAAACCGAAATTAAAGTTAATCTGCATTGATAGAAATAGACATAAAGGAAGATGAAAATGCAGCTGCAACGAAAACCAGTTTCAGCTGTGCACGTGAAGTGCACGGATTATTTGACGGTTTTCGAAGCGCCGCGCATCGCGCCATTAGCGCCGATCGCATCGGTCTGAACGTGGCCGCGGGCGGCAGTGGCGTCCTCGGACGGCCACCTCCGCCGCCACGGTCGGCGGTCGGCCATGTTGCTCCGTCGCAGCGGTCACAGATGGCTACGTGAAAGTCAACAACCGGTTCCGCCGGAGTAGCAGTAGCAGTCGCAATCGAGATTCGTCGGGATAATCGTTCTGCCGCGTTTACCGTCGTCGAGTTTTACGTTTACTCCGCGTCTCCTTGTCCGGTTGTCCGGCGTGGGTGCCACGCGTCGTGACTTTCCCCGATCTTCGATATCGCGTCTCTTGCCGCGGCTACCGCCTCTCCCCGTTGTCCCGTTGTCCGGCAACGTATCGCCGAGTCGTGATCGCCGCCGATCGCGGAGTAGTCGCCGAGGATGAGCACCAACAATGTGCAGGCGCTCTTTGCATGTTCCCGGTGCTTCTCCAGGCATCCCTTCGAGGACCTATCGCCCGGTCAACAATTGTGTAAGGTACGCACACCGCGGGCTCCGTCCGTTCCTCGTCCGGTCTCAAATCGACGCGACGAATCCGTGGCATCGAGAGGATTCCGGAAGGATTCCTCATGTTGCTCGAATCTTCCGTGGGACGGAATGTGACTTATCACGTGCCGTAGGGATGAAATTCTTTCCCTCGATAACATTTTCCACGACGCGTCATGGGTCGATGGGTTTTGTGTAAATATGTTGCATAGTAACTGAGGAGAGGAAATTTCAATTCGATTCAATAAATTGCAGTTTTAGCACTCGGATAATTTTAATTTTTTATTGTGCGGTATAAAGCGTGATTACCTGCGAGAAAATATTGTTTGAATTGAGAAATTCGAAATACGTGATTTAAAAATATTTCTTAGGATATTAACTTTCTTGTAAATTATTATTAAAATTATATTTTTAGAATATTTTACTACGGAGTAAATAAATGAATAACAGCAAGTTATAAAAGTTGCAAAAATATTAGAAGAATATGAAAAATTGAAATAAAAATATTTAATAAATAAACAATATTATTGTATTTGTGATGATTTTAGTTTTCTTTATTGCATCGTAGCGCGGTTGTGAAAAAATGTTTTTTGGATTAAGAAATTTGAAATACATGGCTTAAAAATAAAAATTTTTTAAATAGATTATTATCAAGATTATTTTGTTAGAATATTTTACACTATATTGTAAATGTGTAATAGTAAATTGTAAAAGATATTGAGAATATGAAAAGTTAAAGAGATACTGAATAAATTAACAATATTGTTATAGTTTTTATAATTAGAAAAATTTGTTGTTTACATAGGAATGCAGGGGAGCCTTTCCTGTAGTAAAATGTACGTACTGCAGATCAGAATTCCAGCAAACCATGTAAGTGAGAAAACAAATCGTTTCTGTTCTCTCTTATGAAAATTGCCTATAAAATGAAATAAAATTGTATTGCAATTATGTCCACAGAAAAGGTAACACAAGCACCATATGTAAAAAGTGTGAGCAAAATGTCAAGTCTTATGGAAAGCCGTCAGCTTGCGAGTACTGCAATACCATTGCTGCATTTATCGGTAGCAAATGCCAACGGTGTACAAATTCGGAGAAACGCTATGGACCGCCGGTCACGTGCGAGCAATGCAAGCAGAAGTGTGCCTTTGACAGACAGGATGAAGATAAGAAGGTAATGCAAAGGCGGTATGCGCTTGTAGCTCTCAATATTTGAAGGAGACGATCTCTAGCTGTGCGATATGTATCTGCCGATATAAAAATCAGATTTTATACTGAGAACTATTATCTTTTTTTTCCCTAATGTTTTTTCTTTTTTGTTGTTTATATACACTGACACAACACTTCCGTTTCTCTAATGGTGTGTCTCCACCTGCGAGTAAGAACTCTCGAGAGCAAAAAGAAAGAGAGAGAGAGAGATACTCTCGAGAGTCTCTCTCTCTTTCTCTCTTTTTGCTCTCGAGAGTTCTTACTCGCAAGTGGACACGCACCATAAGAATATACATACTTGATATGAATACTTGACTATATTTCCCAAATTTGGCATACTGTGAATTACTACAATGTGACTACTTGATCTCATTCTTTAGAGTTTGATACCTCACGTATACCTTGAACAATAATAAATACTGTGTTCTAAATTTATGTATGTAATAAATTAATTTTTAGTGAGATTTATATACACATATTTCTTAGCAAACTAATAAGACTTTAAATACAACACTTTATTATCCCTCTTATTGTTCTGAATAATTAAGAGTAGCTGTGTATGCTTTTCACTATGATATACTTATATTTTCTGAGTCCATACACATTTGACTTCCTCTGTCACGACTTCTTTTCTTTTTTTAGAGAGCAAATAAGCATCAAGTGTAATTTCTACAGCTAAGACCTCTCTCTCTCTCTCTCTCTCTTGTTGGTACATGGTAATGAATTTATGCTACCGCAATGCTACTTAATCGGTTACGGTGATGTTTTGGTTTTTAGGTAGACGGCAAGTTATTATGTTGGCTGTGTACACTGTCGTACAAACGAGCGTTGGCAAAGACAAAGCAATCGGACGCAGAAAGAAGAGCGCATATGAAATTGGCGCAACAGCGGGCTGCGAAGCACAAAGAACAAAAGTAATTATTCAAATACATAATATCACAAGGTAACTCTTGATAGCCTTAATATTGCGTGTACATCACAATTTTTTTCCAAACATGTCCCATGCGACATGCATATTCGATAAATACACATTTTAAACTGTACCAATTAAATTCTTAATTATTTATCTTATGCTTTCTGTTGCAGACTGAAGGGCCACAATAAAAGACCGCACAGAGTCGATGTGACAAAGCTGCCGCCGCAATCCGAAGGCGGAGACACAAACGGTCCTACACCCGCGAAAGCGGTACGGATGGCCGGCGTTCACGACCCTCATGATCCGAACAGCTCGGATCACGTGGTAGCGGTCACGCAGCTCAAAGAAAAGATAGCTCATCTTCAAAAGCAAATCAACCAGAAAGAGGGCCAATTACTAGCAAAAGATAGACAAGTAAGTGAAAGATTTTCTGGATGTTCTGTAGAAACGATTCAAGTGGATAATGCGTAAACAACATTTTGATTATAGATTACTGAACTGAAGGCGAAGAACTTCACGTCCGAAACAGAATTGCGCAATAAGATGAAAGCTTCGGAGAAAGAGTACGAGACAAAAATCTCCAACATGCAGCACAAGATCTCTAGTTTGTTGAAGGAAGTAGCGTCATTATCGAAAACGTCCAAGCGAGGTGATAGAGTGGCCGCCACCAAAACGGAAGCTGGGACCAACAGTGGGAGTGGAACAGACAGTCCCGTACCTTGATAAGGTAGGTATATCTGAATTTTGTCGTCGTCTTCAGAATGTTCGCATTTTAATGGAACAAATTAATATGTATTAAACGAACTCGCAATAGCGACATAAAGTCGCGTCACCCGATATATCTTGCAAATGAAAAGCCCCATTTTTCATATTGTTTCCAGAGAATTGGTTAGCTGTGACAACATACTCAAATGATCGTACCCATATAAAACATGCATGATTATACATTATGCATATAGTTAATTGTTTCCATTAACAAGGCGAAATTGTATTATTTTTCTAATTACTATAGGAATGTATATTATTCTCTCAATATGCATCAGAGGAAGGTCGTATTCGTATCTCCGTTTAGGGGAGATCGATAATGCAAGTAAAAAATTTATATATGATAATTTAGAAATAGCTTTTTCCCCCCCTTTATTTTTCGGTGACTGCCAGTTTTGTGCGACTTGTTCGCCGGAGGTATTGATTTTTATGGCGAAAGACTAGCGAAATTCCAATGACACAAATCCCGTTTTATGCCACGAAGTTATACGAAACCATTGGTGGGGATTTCGAGGCAAACTCGGATTGATTGTACATGTATGTGGAAACAATAAGTGGCAGCGTAGCTGTTGCATTTTATTATTTATGATAATGATGATGTAAACAACGCTGAATCAGGATATTATGACTTGTAGATCAATTTACAATAAAAGCTGAAAAATTTATTGTCCCATGGTTCCACATATCCAGTTCACGTCCATGTCCACGTCGTTCGTTATTCTTTTTTCCTCGAGTGTGATCGTTATCGTGACTCTTGCATCATTTCAAGCATGAGCGGTATGATATAAGGTAAATGCCTGGACACGCGTACTTGTATCTGGACATTTTTATCATTTCAGTCCTTAAATAAGTTATAACGCGAATTAAAATCAAGGAATCAAAGATAAAAATATTTATCTTGTATTTGTATTATATTTTTATCTTTGATTTTAATTCGCGTTATACTTAGGTATTTAAAAACTAAAATGATAAAGGTGTCCAGGCATTGGTACATTTACCTTAAATGATATCGGATTATAACGACATATATGTAGGTGTGGTAGTGATATGTGCATATAAATATCCAACAGCCATATATTTATTCTTTATTTTAAGAAACAAATGCTAATTGAGCATTACCTATTCAATAATTATAATGATAATAAATGCGTAACAATTTCACTATATATATATATGTATACGAAGTGTAAGGATAATTAACATTTAATTTATAGTCGTTTAAATACGTACGAGCGCGTGCACGCGTGCGCGCGCGTGTGCGTGCACGGTACAGTTGGATCGTTATCGTTTAATTATTACGAGATGATAAGAACTAAATATTGCTTGTTTGTTCTTGAGGCGGTTAGTCGCCCTCGCGCTTGTCGCTTCCTCTCGATATTTCTCTACTTTCAGCGTATGTATTTACATGGTCTTCACCGTTTTGCCTCTTTACGCGCTGCGCTGTGTGCTGCTCCCTTCTCCCGTATCGCTATTAGTGTTCAAAGTCCTAAGCACCTAGGTTTCTCCTCTAGCTCCGTTTTAACTTCGTTATTCGTAATAGTGCTCTCAAAATACAGGCAAGGCGGGGAATCGAAGGCAATGTACGGAATGATGCTCGAACACCGGTCGTGAAGAACGTCACTAGGAATCGCGACCGTCACCAAAAGAAATTTTTCCATTATTGCTTGTAATTGCGATATTATTGTGTAACGAGTCCTGAAAAAAATGTTTTCCTAGGTCGTTGCTTCCACTTTGTCTCGCATCTAATGTGCTTTCAGCGTCGTTCTGTAAGGTGGGCACATTATAGAACGATACTGAGAGCACGTGCGCTGCGTGCGCAGATTCCTCATACAACATCCGAAAAGTTCCTGAAGCGTGATCAGGGCAGCGTCATTAGAATACTATCGCTAGTACAGCGTACGCTACCTTGTACAGAAACTTTTTCATTGCTCGGCATCCCGTAGAATGCCCGCGAATCGTCCACATTGCCTGGTTATTAAAGGGTATATCAGCAAATCAGTGTAAAGGCCTTGTGAATCTACGATACATCGTCTCGCGTTCGATTTCGCGAGACCCAGTTCGAACGCTCGTTAAACTTATTACGGTATAATTGCCGGGACAGTCGAGGAGGAGACTCTTCGTTCGAGTGTGTTCGACGGTGCCCGGCGGGTAGATGATGAATAGTACGAAGGTAATAGGTAATTCGGGGTATGGAGAAACGAGGATCTCGTCAGTTTCGTAAGGATCTCGCACGCGAGCACCGCGGTTTCGGCATAGGGGAGAGAATAGTGGTCGCGTATTCCCGCTACGTCCCGAAAGATGAAGGATTCAGCTAAAAACGGGATTTCTTTGGATTTAAATTGTTGCGGCGTATAACGTCGCAACGTCTGGACGCGAGGGGGAGATTCTTGCGAAACCGAAGCCTCGGGGGATGATCTTGCGAAGGAAGCCGAAATTTAGAACGATAATGTTAATACACTCCTGCATTCTTGAAAATCGCACATTCTCTCACTCTCTCGCTCTCGTTTTCTCTCTCTCTCTCTCTCTCTCTCTCTCTCTCGCTTCGTACGGAATCGTATCGCGATGCACGTGACTCCTTAAAAATCTCACAAACGCTCGATAGCCGTGTGTATATCAGTCTGCGATACGTCCTTTAGATTAATATCTTTACGGAACGACGACTCGGAGATCTCGATATCGTGTTTAAAAATTCTTATCGTTCGTTAAAAAATTCTCTCCGTCCCCGCCCTTCCGCGATGACGAAACCCCAGAGTCGTCCCTCAGTAAGAGTGAGTTGTTTCGTACCACGTACGGTAAGCTGCGCTCAGAATTAACTCGTTCGATCTAGCTTAGCGTTAATGGAAGTACGAATTCGCCGAGTTTGCGTAAAATCAATGGAAGCTGCGGGAAAGAATGACAGCATTTTCGACAATTCGTTAATTCTAGCTTTTAAACTTTCTATGCTACAGAGGAAGCACGACGCAATCGAAGAATTGATTCGCGCACGCGAGAGATTTGAGAAATCATTTCCGCGAAGATTTAACTCGATTTCGAAATATACATTTTTCTTAAGAAACGCCGTAATTGCACAATAGTTCTCTCAAGACGTTTTGACTAGATTTCCTATCATAACTTCCGATTTTACGGGCGATTGTCCTCTCCTTCTTTAAATTTTGATAGTTTAAAGCTACGAGTATCTTCAACAAACCGCACGATAATAAGGAGATATTTTTTTGCGATCGAAACCCAACTTATACAAAATACAACCTCCTTTAATTAATGTGCATTAAAGAAAGAAAGATTCAGCATAGCTGAAATAAATAGAAACATGCAGCATGTGGAAGCTAATAGCAATATTACAAATACGTATATGTATTTTTCGAGGATGTATTTATCGAAGGCCGAAAAAAATACGGAGATAATAAACGCGATTAAAAATTGCGGCGCACGATTTTACGTATATGATTATTTATATCACTTTATTCCGTAATTAAACCCCGAAAAGAGCGAAGTCTCGTCATTGCTAGCTATGGACCATTATATACCGACGAGAAAATAAATTCTCGACGTAAAATTTTGATAAATATTAACACGATCATTATCGTAAATCTAAAATCTCTTGCTTAGGAATGCTAAAAGAAAGGGCACTTTCAATGTGCCAACAAAGTTATAGTATATAACTTATATAAATGCCGATCGTGTTCACAAAACACGAGTATAACACAAGCGCACGTCGATAGTTTCAACGTTCTTTTTTACACACGCATTAATAAATTAATATCATTAATAAAATCTTTAATATAAAATTTACTTCGCGGAAGTTAACATAAAGCGCAGTCTACCGTCCGCCAACCGACGACGACGGTATGCACGCATGTATGTGCGTATACACACAAGTACACATACGCATATACATGTGCACACACGGATGTATATACACATATATAGGTATATATATTTATATGTATATATGTATAAAGGTATTCATAAATTAGAGCTCCTTATATTACTTCTTTTTAAATTATTGAATAATTAATAGTAATATTAATATATATACAGGTACAGGTCTCGTATAGTTGCAGTCGTGTCGTCACTAGTTGTTCGAGTCTTACTTGTTGTTTCTTGTTGTTGATCGTTCGCATATTACGCGAATATTATGACGGGTGCCGACAAAATCCGCCATTTTACACACCGACCTAAAATCTTAGCACGTCGAAGACTAAAATTTCGTTTTTTCAAGTTAGTTTTCGCAATGTATTTAACGCCGTGACAATCATCGCGATCTTCTGATAATATATAATACAATCTTGCTAAATTATTTGAAATTAATCTGTCTAACAGAAAAAAAAACTTTGAATCAGACTTGAATCACTTTTGCAAAATTGAAATTAATTTTCTTAATAGCTTACATTTTTAATATTTACACAATTAAAATTGATTTTTTAATAGCTTCCAATTTTAGATTTCCATCACATAAATACAGCATTGAATGAATTAAGAAATAATAATACATCTTTTTGTGCATCTTTTTACACAGATATTTTTACACGGAGAAAAGTAAAATCGCAATGTAAAAAACATAAAAAATTACTGTATAAGATTATTTAACTGGAGGCATTTTAGATTAACATTCATTCGAGTCATTGGGAATTCATTCATCATGATGCGTCTTCGACGTGCAATTCTAAAATGCATCGTGGAAGAGTAATCGAGAGATTCGAGTGACTTTGGTACCATTGCTTATATACGAGCATCCTCCCTATTTCTCCTGAAATGACAGTATTACGATCTTCTCAAGCGATTAAACTTAATTATTTCGAACACCACTCTCCCTTTCGTTGATAACGCTACGATAGAAAAAATATAGAAACGAGTATTTACAAGGATAATTTACAAGGAAGGAACTTTATGCGCGTTTCTAGACAGAACTTCGTCGGTTTTCCTGGGAAAAATCTATCTTCCCTTTTTTTCACATCATCTTAGGTATTAAAACAACAAAGTGTCCGCTAAAAAATTAGGCGGTTGTTGATCAGTCGATTAAACAACTTCTATTATACAATTAACGATGATCGATCACTCTACGGATTTATTACGATTTTCTCCTACGTTTTCTCTCTTTATTTTGAGAAATCATTCACAAATCATCTCAAATTTTGATGAAATATGGTCGGTTTTATAGGGAGAAAAAAAAAACAGATTAAATGAAATAATTAAAATCTAGTCTTTTCTTTATTTTTACTAACATTTAAGTTTAGTTTTTAAAATTATTCTAACGTAATTTAACATCAAAATTCCAGAATTATAAAAATGAAAGATGATGAGAGTAACAAAGAACATTTTTTAAATATATTATTTTATTATAGTAAAAATCATTTTTCGTCTCCAGAATGGAGACAACAAATAGAGTTTAAATTCTCAAAATTTAGAACATTAATAGAAACTTATCAAAATTTTTTTATCGTTTCAAAAATCTACCATAATTTCATCGAAATTAAGAAGGAAAACTTGCGAAGATTTCGCGCGCGACATTATATGCTCTGTTCTTTACTGCCATTTCAGAGAGGGAAAGCTCCTATCTCCGGTCTCTTTTCTGGTCAGTTGCGAGCGACTCTCTTACGTTTCCACGATTGCATTTTGCGCCCGAGCGGAAGGGGGCTCATACCCCATCATGCGACTTATGTAATTATGTAGCATTATGTGATGTACTTATGTACACTCGATAATGTGTGGCTGGGATGTTTCTATGACGCTCGGTCGGCCCACGGAATTTTCCAGGTTGTGGAGTGACGTCGAGTGCGGGCCATGCGTCGATCCATGCCTGTCGTAATTATCGATGTGCTCCAACTCGCATTCCTTGGGCATATTTCCTGCAAGGATATGCCCGTCCAGTATTAGCCTCATCCCCTTATCTAATACCTAACGTATTTATCATTCTATACTTTTGAATAATCGATCAATTTTTTCCGAGGCCCTAAACTTGTCGATAAGCTTGCCTATTAACATGTATCTTCCTTATGATTGTCTTAGCGACGTGCAACGACGAAAGATGAGCTGTTTCTTCATTCTACTTTGATTGTAGACCTATCTGATGTAGATCTAGAGTTCGTACTTACCAACATTCATGTCAGGACCGTACTCGTAATACGTTGGCGAACCCACGGCCGCGGCAAGTGCAAGCTCGTCCTCGATGTTATTTGGTCTGCAGCTCGTTGTCTTCCAATGGGTTCTGAGGCCGCTCGCGCTAATGTATTTTTTGTCGCAACCCTGGCAAGTGTAGGGTCGTTCGTTTGTGTGCAATCTCTTGTGCAGTTTCAAATGAACGAATTGGGTGAACTTGGCGGGGCAAAGGTCGCAGGCGTACGGCTTTTGACCGGAGTGCAGTCTAAGGTGGGTCTTCAGATTCGAAGTCGAACTGAACCTCTTCTTGCATATCTCGCATTGGTGCGGCTTTTCACCTGAGGACGCATTGACAAATAAATGTATAAATATATTATTGTCTAAAATATTTGGCAGGAGATCTGATAATAATATATTTTGTGTCTTAATCGAACTCTTGATAAGCAAATCTAGTTTTTCACAATAACACCTCCTTTGTTTTGTGTGTAGGAAATATACATACAATAGATGTGAACGAAAGAATAAAAAATATTGTACATATCAATTAATTATCTGATATTACTAATCATGTTATATAATATTATGATTTGCAACATAATGCCTTTATTAGATTTTTGCAAACTCGATATACTGTACATATACAAAAAGAAAAGTAATTGTTAAATATTAATTAAAAAAAAAACAATAATTTATAAAGATTCTAAATAAATCTACTAAGCGCTTTACATAGCAAAGATCTTATGAAATACAAAGACGGAGGTACTACTTTGATTGTTATTCCGACAATTACATCAAGACTAATACTCGGATTAGTAAGCTTACCAGTATGCACGAGATGATGTTTCTGGAGGTGCGCGAGTTGTGTGAAGCTTTTGGTGCAAACATTGCACTTGAAGGGTCTCTCGCCGGAGTGCGTCCTCAGGTGTACCTTGAGATTCGAGAGCTGACCGAAGGTTTTACAGCAGACGTTGCACTCGTAATGCATCTTGCCGTCCTTCTTTTTGAGCGGATAAGGCAGCGACCTATAGCCCCTCGAGCCTTGAGAGTTGGGGCTGAGGGCGCCGCTCTGGGAGCAACCGTGATCGTCCGGCGACAAAGAGCTCGCCGGCGAGTATCTGTTGAGAGATGACGAGGAGTTGGGATGAATGGTGAGACCTGGATGGTGGCCGAGATGAAGATTGTGCGTGCCAGTAATCAACGCTTGGTTACTGTCGATTTGCATCGTCGACGAGGTGGGTAGCTGATGGCCACCGCTGCTGGTGGCCTCCAGTCGCCTGCCGTCCGTGGTCCTCTCGTAGACGACGTTGCCACTTGGCGTGGGCGAATAGGCGCTGCAATTGATAGACAATGACGCGCCCATGTTGTGATGCAGCGAGCCATTTTGATGACCGTACAGACTACCGTACGGACTGTAGGACGAGGGCGACTGGATCGGCGAAATCGGCGAGACGCTCTGATTGCTGCTGCTGCTACTACTACTGCCGGCAGAGTTGGGGTAAACCGGACTGGCGGACTCGATCTGACAGCCGGCGGCCCCCGAGCTGCCGGAGTAAAGAATCGTCGTCGGGGTGGGTACGCCGTTCTGACTTGACGACGGCGACGGCGATTTGGTCTTCCGCTTGGGCGGGCAACTGTTCGTCGTGGACGCCGAATGCGGGCTGCTGCTGGACGTCAGCATCGTGCTGGACGAGAGCACGCTCGTGCTGGAATGTATGCTACCGCCGGCGTTGCTGGACGAGTGCAAACTTCCGGGATGCGGCGGCAGGCTGCCGTTGCTTCCGCCGGTGCTCGAATGCAGTCCTCCTCCCGTGCTGGAGTGCAGATTGCCAGTGGGGCTCTGCATGCTGGATAGCACGCCGCCGTTGCCGCTGGTCGAGTTCACGCACGAGTCTGTTTGTATGGGCAAGTTTGAGCTGGAGTCCGGGCTGCAGGGTAGAATGTTTCCGTAACGATGGGACTTCTTGTAAGAATACGCCATCTCGGTGGGGCTGGAGGGTGGCGGCGTCACTGAGTCTACGTGAGTTTGATGATGCAACTGATGATGCTGATGGTGCTGCTGCGAGCCGCCATTGTGATGATGATGGCTGTGGTTATTGTTATTGTTGTCCGTGCTGTTACGCAGCAAAATGTTTTCCAGGATAGAACTGCTGGGATTGGCTAGGTAGGTGGGTCTGCCGGACATCGGCAGATTACCACCCTTGACCTCCGGCTCGTAGAAGGGTTTCATGTTCTTCTCAGATATCTCATCCTCAGGCACGGTCGACAGCACCGTGCTCTTCTGCAGGATGATAGGTGATACCGGCTTCTGGAGTTCCGGGGTGACCGCCCGGCTGGACATCTCCTGGTCTTTGTCCTTCGTCGGGCCGTCAGCTATACCTTTCGTCGCCTGGAAGTTACCGTAGGTCTTGGAGATCTTGATCTTGACTTTTCTGTACTCGTTCTTCGCTGCAGTGTTGTCTTGCTTCAGAATCTCATCGTTGCACACTGACGATTTGGCATTCTTACTAAAATCCAGCACGTAGTTATTTTCACTGTCAGACTCACTGCTTTCCTCGGGTGGTGTCAGGATTTCGTCGTGATAGCCGTTTGAGTGATAACCCTCGTCTGACCTCACGGAACCATCCGTTGGCGTCATCTGACGCCTCTCGTAGATCGAAGAGTCTTTTAGTGGCGATATCACGTCGACGGCGGGTGAAATTTCCGTGGGTAGCGTTGATTGTTGTACTTGTTGTCCTGAAAATAATTGATAATGAATATATAAAAATCCTTTCAATAATAAATATCGTTATACAGTGAAATTACGAAACTGATCAAATTGTACTGTTGTTACGAATATCTTTTGAAAATTCATGAACGAATATATTTGTACCAAAATCATAGATATTTACTTGTTGTATATGTCATGTTAATATTAAAAGGTCATTTTCATCGATTGCCATCTTCGAATCAGTTAATTGTAGATCATCGTTACATAGTACGTTTGATCAATTACGCGAGTATATTTAAATAAAATTGGATACAACCCATACAGCATAGAAAGATTACAATTCAGACATATGAACAAAAAAAAATGTTGCCTTTTATTTATTTCTATTTAAATAAATTTTACTATTTTATTCCACTACGGTCGAACGATCGTATTGTGAATTTATTGGAATCAAACAACCTCTTTATTATGAACTTTCCCCTCAATATACATTCTCATTCCGATGACATATGCGCAAAATAAAATTTAACATGATCAGAAACAAATGTAATAAAGGGTGAAAAAGCAGCACAGAAAAGGTTCATTTTACGAGCTTTCAGTTCACAACACAGACGAGTTTACAAAATAGCATTTTATTATACGGACATTCGATTGCACTATATAGATTTTGGAACAATTCTCGTACGTATCTATTGTCTTACACTTACCTGCTTGTTCCGTGCTGCTTATAAGTTATGCTAGGATTTTATGTATAAGACTTATTGGAGATATATAGTCGAGTGCACAATTACGTAATTGTCGTAGTTTACTGTAACTTTGCTATTCTGTATGTTTAACATATTTCTGTAACATATTATACTGTAACTAGCAAAATTGCTTCAATATAGCTGAAAAGTTCTCTGCTGTATGAGTGGACACAGATGATGGCACATATAGCTTCTCTTACAATCTTAATTTGAATTAAACTGTATCATGACACCAGTTATTATTTACGTAATTATAATTTCTATTTTATAGAGAAGATTAGTTATAAACACAGATATGTCATAAAATATTTTGATAGAAATGCATGAATAATCAAGTGAAATATAATACAAGTTATAAACGATAACTCTCGCGATAGCTTCTTTATAACACTAATCGTTTTAATTTGTTACAAATGTCAGCGGTATATTGAGATTTCGGTTTGCGCATTAAATTTCCATATGATTTAATTTCAGCGTTATATTAACTTGAGGTGAATATAAATCTACTTACGTATTCTCTGAAGCATCAGCTCACCGGTGAGCGGATAATTGAGCCTTTCCGCGAATTCCCTGCAGTACCAAACCAACAATTCTTGATGCGGTAATATCGGCTTGATCGTGTAAAAATAAATGTTCATCTGAAACACGGGTATAGCAACAATTGTGAGCTTTTTCCCTGCGCGTATAATCTAGACGTGATTAAAAATATATACTTCTTCGCAAGATGCGCTGCACAAAATTGCTTTACCTTATACTGGCATGCTATTAGGTTTTGCGATTCGGACGAGTAGGCGGGATTCACGTAACGCATCCAATTCGATTTCTGGACGTCATAACCGTCGATGTAATAGAACAGCTCGTTGTTCTTGTATACCTGGACAATGCGAAAATCATTTTTATATTCGCGATAATTGAAACGGTTCCATGAGAATATCATTACGATTGACGAATTTTTAATTATAGGCATGCATATTCGTTGTTTATAGATATGTTCCAATCTCATGTTCCTCAAAAATATAAACATTAAAAAAATGGCGTAAATTTTTAAATATCTAAAAATGAATATCTAAATTCATTCTTAGAGTTTGAATAGCATTTTTAGCTGACGCTAAACATTGCCAGCCCATTCTTAATAATGTAACATGTTGTCAGTAATTATTAATGTATTTTGCTAATGACCATGATTATTAAAGGTGCTTGAAACTATTTTTTCAATCAGGGTTACAATTCAAAAGTTTACAATCCAAATCTTTATATTTATTCTGTATAATCTTTTTCTATCGCAAGTACGCACAAATTTTCTTATTATGATTATGAAACGCTGAATTATTACTACAAGAAAACCCTAAAAAACTGGTTAACGTTCGCGTTCGTTAGATCTCATCGCGATTTGTATGTATCGTGCGAAGATCGTAGAGGAACCAAGTAATCGTCGTAACGAATTGATAAGTTACGAGACATCAACGGCTTCTCGCGGGTTTCGCTTTAAGGCTCGCTAGATCGGTTGAAACCAGTTTCTGGTCTTTGCTGGCTTCTCCTTCCATCTTAGCTTTTTTCTACGTTTTCTTTCTTTTTTTAATTTTTACCGGCGTTCTGTCGAATCTATCTACGTTAACGGTCTCGGCGAAGAGTTATTCTCCGCGTAATCTGAAAATATCTCGGTTGAATAAGAGATGTAAAATTGGCCTTACCCGCCAGAAGTACTTCCGGTTCGCGTCTGCCGGTACCGAATCCTTCGTGTACACCTGGCCGACCAGAGGGCCGAAACGTGTCCCTTTGGGGATGTAACCGGTGCTCCACACACCCAACACCTGTCACATACGTAATTTCCGATTAATCGAGTCGACTGAAATTGAGGGATGATGCATATTTGAAAGCTTAAATATCAATTTAGCCTCTTAGTTCTTATCTCGTAATTTATACATCCACACATCAAATTTTATAATTGAAAATTCTCTCCAATAAGATTTAATATTTTATAACTTGATCAATTTTTTATTTTTTGATAAAAGGTACCGTAAAAATTTGCAAAAAATAATTAAAGTAAAAAGGATTAATAAGTAGTTATAAATAGTTATTTGCATTTATTATATTAAATAATTTGGAATCATAAATCAATTATGTAATATTCATATAATGAATTCGCAACTCAAAGTTCAGTAGAGAAATTGCGCTGCCGAAAAATTTTTCTTCATGTCTTTAAGCTTCGTTTTCAGGAAATCGCAAAAACTACCAAAATGTATGAATGATCGGTGATTGGTAAAAGCGTATTGTTTGCTTCTTCCGTTATTCTCATTGCCCGTTCTCATCCTATCGCAGCGTTGTGTTAAAATACGCGGATATCGGCAGAAGATAGAACCTATTTTCATTTCGACTCAGAAATAGAATAGAATTCACCCTATTGCATAGAAACGTCCATTCGGCAAAACTAATTTAACTCTTCGGTGCTTTCAGTCCAGCGCGCTCTTCCGATGCTTTTGTTTCTCTTTTGACAAACGGAAGCTCGACTGACGAACGTCGATTAGCCCATCGTGCGCTTCGCCTCAATGTATTACATCGTTGCGATTCGCGAACGTTTCGGCTTCTATCGCCAGACTCGAAATTTCGTAAGTGGCGTAGAGAAGCTTCGAGCAAAAGTTTCGCGCCGATTACACCGAACGTTCTCGATTCTCGCCGCGCTGAGGAAAGTGTAACGCGATTCGACTTCGCCTCTAGGTCATGCCTCGTAAGTTAATTAGCCTCTCGTCTCTCGGTCAAGTTTGATTTCATGGCGTCGTTCGGCCAACGCCTTTTCATGCTACATATTTGTCACATCTATCTAAAACCTATCTAAAAAACTTATTTTCCTTTATCAGTCATTGAAATTCATGCATTTATCTTCCATTTATCTCCCTTCACAAGAAAACTTTTGATGAGAAATTGAAAAAATTGAAAAAAATTATTACTTCCTAAAAATTGTGACATATATACTCTGTTGAGTAAAACCAAAGTTACGTTAAATGAATTGTAATTAGTATTGAAAGATTCTGTTTATAAATTACAAACTATAACAGATAGAAAGGGAAAACTCTAATGGATGAGAGACTAAAAGTCTGATTATCTCCAGGTTTCCATTAGTACTTATTGTAGTTTAATATTACACGCGATTAATATTACTCGCGTGTATTAATATTTGTTTAAGTTCTAAAGTTTTTGCAATTTGATAACGCTTAGCGTTTTACTCTAGAACATTGCGTCTTTTTTTCTGGAAATTATCAGTTTTCTTGTGTGATTTTGCGCGAGTTTAAAGAATTAAACTGACGCAAAGAAATTAATAACTCGATGCGATTCGCGACTAAATATGCGGCTCGCCTACCGAGGTAATTTCGGAATAAGTTTCTTCTGCGAAAGAACATACATCGTTGAGGGCCTGAGAGGGTTTGAGGACCAGGTTCCGTGGCAAGGACGCCTCCGCTCGATTGGTATCGCCTGGCGATGCCGACACATCCGGTACCAAATATACGGCATGCTGCTCGAATTCTTCCTCCCTCAAGGTCGCGTGATCCCACTCGCTGGCCTCCATCCTTCGCTGCAAATAGAACCGGAAAATTCTTGTTAATTTGATTTGACATCGGGAAAATTTCGCGAAAATATTTGCTACACTGTTAGATGTTAAAGGATAAAATTTAAGCCAATACCTTGAGTTAAATAACATTTTGTTATTTTTAACTACCATATATGTCGAAATTTGTTATTTTAACACAAAACAGTATTGATATTATTTTAACTTCATTGGTTTAGTTGAGTTAACAGTGTTCTAGTTAAATTAACAACATATTGAGTAGGAACAGTGGCGACTTAGAGAAATAGTTAAAGATGACTCAAATTGAGTATAATTTGATACTACGAATTTAACAGTGTAACTTTTTTTTTATTTTAACAATGTATTTATTTACTATATTTGGTATATCTGATGCATTTACAATGCACAAGACTATATAAATTAGGTTAACAAAAGTAACAAATATTCTACGGAATGTTTCGTGCCATACATTTATCGCAAGATGCTCTTAAATGTCATCGTTATGAATTATAGCAGAAGTCACGTTTAGAGCTTAGAAACTCTTCCATAATCTTAGTAAATAGTAGAAGCTAATTTATCCCTCTGGCATCCCCGAAATGGCTATGTATAATCGAGTGACGGATTAAATGTCCTTTTAAGCGGGGATTATACATTAAGGAGGCTTCGAATTTTTATGATATGTTCTGAGATTATTAATTCTATCATATATATCGCTGTCACACGCGTGTTATCTACCACTAGTTATTCAATCCTACTGGCTAATGGTTAGGAAGCAAACTCGTATATTCCATTCTTGTGCGTTCAATAACACCTCGAATGAATAATCGAAGCTTCGCCATTGATACCCACTATTTTTTACCCATGTTGTTTTTTTTATAGATTTACGTTTTTTTTATTTTTATCGTCGAGCAAACACTCGATTAAGCTCAAGCGTCATCATTAAGTCTCGCAAAAGTTAACCGGCGCGATCGTTATCGAAGGAATAATTAAAAGTCCTGGCGGTGCGCAGTTCTATTTCTTGCTTCATGCATTCGCGCAACTCCGGGAAATTATAAATTTGCAATAAACTCAAATCGAAACACGAACTATTTGGGACCGGCCAAATTGATGTAGAAATAAGTAACAAATGAAATGAAGTTAACGATCAGTAATCAAATTGTTTCTCGATGCTTTGGTTTAGACAGTCACTCGAAATAACGTATAATCAATGATAAATTCGAATAATACCATCCGTTCACGTGCAGCTAAAGATTGTTAAAACATCGAATTAATATTCCAAAGGATTTTTCATCCGTTCACGTGCAGCTAAAGATTGTTAAAACATCAAATTAATATAACAACGAATTTTCCGAATATCAAATAATTGCTGGTATGGAAAATGTCATTGAACGAATCGCGATTCGCGATCCAGTTTTCCTCGACAGTGCCGACTCTTCAATTTGCGGTGGTGCAACACTTTAACACCGCGAAAGTGAAACCCGTCCACGCATTGATCGACTGCAGGGGTGGGAGGGAGGGAGAAAGGAAGGAGTAGCAGGGGGCGGTAGGGCGGACGGGGGCATAAACTCCGAAGTCCTCCCCGTCCGCTACCACCCGCTGAGGGTTTTCGCTACCCGGTGGATTTCGATTTCCATGAAAATCGCGCACCCCCGATATCGCAAACCGCTCGCTCGCGTATGCTTTCGACGCGATTTTCCGACCAAAAGCGTTTTATCACGTTCCCGAATTCTCGGGGAAATAGATTTCTTACAAAATAGATATTACATTTTCGAGATTAATTCTTCCGCTGAACCGTAATAAATGTAAATTTACATCCCGGAAGCTTCGTGATTTTTAGGCAGTGTGTTTCACGATCCTTTTTAAATCAATATTGTACAATTTCATTTTTTACAGATGCTTTTTTGAAGCTTGGGTTTTCGATTCGTACTCCACGACAAACAATCGGTTATTTTTACCTTCTTGTAATAGCTTTTTCGGAAATTGATTTTTGTATCCAAAGTCCTAAGTTTTCTTTATTTCTTCTTGTCTCGTAAAATATTGAAAGCACGAATATAATAATAATGCGGTTTTTCGACGCCAGACATTTCTTTCCCGGTTATTCCATATTCCGTGTGATATTTATTTTTCATCAACTTTCAGTTATATTTATGTATCTATTTTACTCTGGTTTAAACGGGAGAATTAATTTCTTATGTCATAGAGAATTAACCGATTGTTTCTCAATAGTATAATTAACTTAAATTATTTCTATATTAATATTTTTGTCGACACACCGGTATTTTATTTCAACACAAATTATAACAAAGCTCTCTTCCTTCCGAATCTTTCATCTTGCACTTCCCAAACAGAAAATGTGAAAACTGCAAAAAATTGTTCAAATAACACGCAATGCATCACATTTTACACAAAAGATCGGTGCACTCGCAACATCGCAGAAATTGCAGCCGCGACAGGATCGATCCCTAGCGAAAGGATATATATGGTGTTTTGGTCGGTCGCGGTACGCGTTGCGTTACGAATTTTTCTGTTTCTCTTATGTTACTTATAATTATTAATCTTTTTGTAATGAAAATAATACCTGTTATCACAATTTCTGATTATCCTTTCGCAATACTCCATTAAATCTATTCGACTCCATCTATCTACTGCTCTCTGTCGTGTAGTTTTTATTAAAACAATTATCCGCACATGAAAAGAAGACGTATTATGTATATCGGGAAATTTATTTTTTTCACCATTGTCAAGTTTGGAATAGCGAAGAGCTCTACACAGAACTCCATTTTTTCACCACCGTTAGTTCCGAGGCGGCAATGTCGGCTGCCTGCATCCCTGTATCTTTCACTTTAGATTCCAGAACATAGCAAAGGACTACTCGAAAATCCGTATTTTTATTTTGGACTTACATTGACTCTTATAGCATTCTAATTTGAACATAATATACTCCCTTCCTCATGCTTTGTAATCTTAACGTCGCGAGCCGGGTTTATGGTACTCACGGCTTTTGATGCATCGGACGCGACCAGACAAACTCCACGACGACAGCGTTGTTCTTCGAGGTGGAGACGTAGGTAGGTTCACCACCCTGGATCACCCGGAGAACACCCTTTTCCGTCGCGATCCCTTCGCCGTTGCGCGACCGTGTGTGCGCGGTACGAAGGGCTCTATAAACCGGCGGCCGCCTTTTACGTGATCCTGTGGTTCCTCAGGGAGACCGGCATCGCGCCGGCCCCGGTTGCACTTAGGGCCCGTTCTTCCTGGCCTCGCGCTAGCGGGCGACGCAGGGCGCCGTTTACCCTCAACATTTATCTAGCTCGATCTAATATCGCGCCGAGGGTTGCACGGAGGACGAGGGCGAGAAATTACGTCGGTAAGGCCGATCGCTGCCCCGGCTCTCTCGCTACCTAGGCGGTCCCTACGCGGCCACCTACGCGTCGACGACGCTTATCGATTATCAGGACATCGGAAAAAGGGAATTGCAATCGATTCCCACCGATCGGCCGACATTTCTCTGGTCCGTGTCGCCGTCGCGCTCGTTGTTTGTCAACAATGCCAATTCTCGCCGCCGCCGCCACCGAGCGAATCGCCGATCGGAATCTCCTCCTCGGAAAGTCGTTTCTCACTTTTCTTTTACTTCCTCCACCTTCCTCGAGAACGGGTCGAGAGCAAATCGATTCTGGCTTAAGGCTTAACACACGCGCGTCAACACTAGCGATTATTCACCACCGATCGGAGTATTTCTCTCGCGTTACCCTTCTCGAAGCGTCATTCGACGACGCGCACTATCACCGGCACTTTCACACACCTCGGCACCGATCTCTCGCTGTCAAGACCGTGTAGCTGGCAAACGCGACGCGCGAATTCTTTCTTCTTTTTTTTTCTTTTTGAAAAATCTGGAGCGCTTACGGGAGAACTCACTCGCGAAAAACTGGGAATCCGCGACGGTCCTCTCTTTCGCGAAGGGGTTGCGCCTCCGCCTTCGTGTGGTTCTCCTCGACGGGATGGCACACGCAAGAGAGCGCGGTGTGTGTGGAACTCGGGTAGACCTGACCTAGCCCAACGCGACTCGGCTTGGCTCTCCTCTCGTCCTCCTCCCCCTGCGTCGGTATTGGTCGGCGGATATACGTCGATCTCCCTTCCGCTTCCGTCAGTTCCTTTCTCTCTCCCTCTTCCTCCGTCTCTCCCCCTCTCGCGCCGTCGTTCTCTTTCTCTCTTTCTGACGCACGCGGACGCGGTGGTGCGCCCGCAAAGCTGCCAGACCAGAGCAGAGGTGGTGCATTTCTCTGCGCTGCGCTTTCGATCGACCCGTTGCCAGAGGTTTCCCCTCTCTCTCTCTCTTTCCCTCTGTTTCCCGTTTCTCTCTCCCGCTCTCTCTCTCTCTCTCTCTCTCTGCCTCGGTCCTCGCCACCCCGAATCCTCCCGTTCTTCCCTCTATGCGTCTCGCTTCACCGTACGCCACTTTCCAACCTCGTCTACCACCCCGATCCACTCCCCGCTCATTGCTCTTCGTTCGCCCCTACCATCATTCTCCTCCCCCCCCCCCCCCGTCTCTTTTTCTTTCGTGCATTTCCCTCTTGCATCCTTGTCTCGTCATCGCTATACCTTCCTCGTCTCCCTCTCTGTCTCTCTTCGGTCTTCCATTACCCCTTTCAACCCACCGCCCGCTTCGACGCGCGTGCAACCAAACCCTTTGGCGCACTACCCCTATTCCATACGTCGCTTTCTCCCTTTCTCTCGCCGTCATCGCGGCGCTTGTTTGTTCATCCCTCGTCGTTGTCGACGACAGCAGAAGACATGCGCCGGTCGGTTTCAAAGTTTAATTCTTCAGATAACTTTTTACGATTATAAGAAGCAGAAAGAAGATCGAGAAGGAACTCGGTTAACAGTCGGATGAAAAGTGTCCTTGGAAATTTTAATATTCGAAATTCGATATTCGAAAATATTGGCACGTCAATATAAAAGCTCAATATTATCTTAAACGTTATGCTAATATAAAAAATAATTTTAACCACTTTTAAGTTTAAGAAATTCAGAAAAGGATTTGTGATCGACGTATTGGTTTTTATTGATAATAAACTAAATATTATATTTGATTGTAAAATGCGCGTCTCTTTATTACTATCAATTATTAAATATTCTCTAATTTTTATCAACGAGACTTGTATAGTCTTAATTCAGGAATTATGGTTTTCTCTTAAAAAATCTTTCTCGTCGTGCCATTGTCACCTATTGTTTACACTATTTTCATCTTGCTATTTTCATGTTTTTTTCGGTGCATCTCTCTCGGCGTTTCTCCTTGTCTAGCGCCCTCTCGTAACCCCTTTACGGGAGAGAACGTACGTTTAACCCCTCCGACTACTTCAGACCACCCCTCCAACCATCTATTCTCATTCACGACTTGGTGCATGAAGCGGCTACGTACAATGCACACATACAAATCAGTAGAGAGCTTATTATTATCTAAAGATGACGATAGCGAAAGATATGAAAATATTAATAGTTCCCTCGAGTTACGTTATAAAACATTTTGCGAATTAAACGCGCGGCTCATTTAATTGATAAGGACAGTGCTCGATCGCAATTATTGTACGAATATCGTTGTTTCGCATACAAAGCGATTTATTATCGCGATTTATTATCGAATTATACGAAGACAGCAACGGTACACATAATGCTCGCGCGCCGCCGGCATACAAATCCTCGGTCGGTTTTTTGCGCGTCGACTTCGCGATCACCGTGTACGTGGAATCTGACTGGCCCAGACCCTGGCCCAGAGTCACGGCCATTCGAGATCGGTAACCCCGTTCGCTTCGACTATGCGAGAGAACGTGCGCGATTCTGACAAGTCTTTTTCGAATCATCGCGAGATTAGTCGATGAGGCCGTGGACACATCGCGACACATCGGGAACCAAGGTCGTCGAACTCTCGGAACTCTCGAACCCTAATCCGAAAGACCGGTCTCGCGATCATATCGCGCAAGGTTACGTGAGCGATCACTGGGGGCCCATCCGTACTTCGACAAATTCAATCATTAATTTGAAAAAGAAATACAAAGAAGTCGATTACTATAAAATTCTGAGAAAATGGAGAAACATCCTTTCTAGATTTAAATGTCGTAAAAATTCGAATAAGAAATCTTAATCTGATATTATACACTTTTTTTATATTCACCATATTCTTGGTACATATAGTATGTGATATATAAACATAAACATATATAATACTCACAAAAACGTATAAATTCAACATTATTTAGCGATTAACCTATGTGTCATGATTTATTATATTTATATTTATACGGAAAAAGAATAGGGGGTTTTCAATAGAGAACAGAAGCAGCAAAATACATATTTACCGCAGGACGATTCAGCACCAGCGCTATAATTCATTGGCGTTGTACTCGATCCCGATATTAATAGAATATTGGGTTACACATGATTTATTCGCAATTTTATCGAAATCGAGCAAACTGTAGAATTTCATTTGCGAGCAAGACTTTTTCTCCAACGCTGTTTTGACTATGTATTTTATTCCAAACTCCCATTACAAAATTTACATTTGACCGATCGTTAAACGTGGCGAGCGATCATAAAAAAAAAAGTGTATGTTTTCTCTCATACGCAGAGAAAGCATTGCAAATATAGATAAATAAATAAAATAAAGTAAATATAAAGACCCAGAACTATACGTGCCAATAAAATGTGTCGTTCACACATGCACCGTGGCAAATCCGGTCTATGTGTGAACGATGTTCTCGTATTACGCTACGATTATATGGCTGGCGAAGCCATTGACCTCCTCTTCTTTCTCCTTCACCTCCTCCACCGCCAGTGTGACGAAATTTCGGCGTGGGCATATACGCGATACGACAGCTCATGCCGAATTTCACTTTTCGACGGAGGAACACGTGCGATTCGCCTCGATGCGATTTCCACGATGGCGAGCCAGTCGACAACGCCAGTCCCGCCTAGCGAAAGAAGTTTCCGCCTGAATCGCCGACGACTACTAACCCAGATACGTTCCTCGGGGTCGTCGATCTTTTCTCTCCTCGGCAGGAGAACGACTGTGTACCAGATATATTAATTTCCTACGGCACGACCGCTTCTTGCACACGAATCGCAGTCGAACGTCGGCGCTTGCAAACTTTCAGAATAGTTCGTTTTCTGTAGGTCAATACTCTCGGATGCAGAATCCGAGCGTCGCCGCGGACGTTGGCATCGCAGTGATGCTATAATCAAATCGGGAATTTTTGTTACGACCTATAATTATTATTACAATCTGATTTTAATGTCCCATCATTAAAATAAATTTTTCTAAATAAAGTTAACCGACGAATTAATATTCAATGTGTCCGCCTTTCGATTTAATTAAAATTTATTATAAATAAAGTAAAATTTATTGATAGATTTTAACTTCTTTTAACTTCTTCTTAACTTCTTAATAATCTCTAAATTATGAATTAAAGAAATTTTCTTCGAAAAAAACGAATGTTTATTGATAATTCATACTTAGTTAAATAAAATATCAAATTAAAATTTCCTTAAAAAGATTATTACAACGTTACTCAATTAAAATTTTTTCTTGAAGATATAAAAATAATTGTGCGCCAAATAAAAATTAATTTTTCTCACTCTCGAGATCTTCGATCGATCTCCACATGCAATGAAACAAAAATATTTTATTCAGCTATTGGTGCCAAAGATAATTTCTGCGCATCTTTAATTTATTTCATCCGCAGATTTGTATAATCCCATATAAAAATATCGATTTTCAATTAAGAGAGAAATTGGGATGGCACGACGCCGCGTGAAAAAAAGTCGGAAAATCGGCGACGGCGACATGTCGCGCGTCACTCGTAGGTTTCTAATCAGACGCGTAATAGCGGCCACCACGGATAGAAAACCGAATGTGAACCGGAAACGTCGTTTCCATGGAACCCATTCGGATCGAAGCAAGGTGTTTCGCCTCCCCTCGCGCACGCCTGCCGCGCTCCGCGCACTCGTAACTGTTACTTTAGGAGTATATAACGGACCGTCCGGCGTACGTATATTCGCGTGTTTATCAAGTAGATTGCGTGTGCGTAAAGATTACGGCGAATAACGGGGAGAAATTTGTTTGCTGCGCGAGATGTCCTTAGAGCTCAACTACGAAATTGTATCATTGAATTTCTGATTTGATGGAACGTACGATATAGCTATATTTATTTTTACCTAATTAAGGAAGTCATAATTACATAGTAGTAAATGTAGTAATTACACAGTAGTAAATGTAAACAAGATGCTTATTTTCTTCATATTTTCGTGTATGTTTTGATTCCATGGCATGCATTATTTCGCATTATTGAGATTATTTCAATTATATAGTCCTGTTATATTTAATGAAATGTAATTATAGATCTCAGTATTTTGATTTTCATCAAAAAATATTATTTTGAAATATAAATATTATATTATATTAAGTTATATAAATTTTCTGGGAGAACATTTTATAAATATATTTAAAAATATATATTTATCAATTTTATTATAGTATATTATTAAAAAAGGAATATGTGCTTGTTATATATAAGGATCCCATTAAAGAGAAAGGGCTACACCCTTTCAATTTTTTTGGATCATTAATATCTCGAATTAAATAGCTTAATGTGTTTTTAAATGCATAATTTTGCCCTTCCAATATTACTGCTCCACCGCAAATAGATCAGCTCGGATTCTCGTGTGCATTCACATAGGTGCATGTTCAAGTTGAAGGGCGGAATAATTGAAACGCCACAGTGAGACGAATCGCACGCGAAAAACGGTAAATTGTTCCGCGGCAGGCCGGCGAGGATTCACTTTAATACAAAAGTAACGCGGAGTAACAGCACTTTCTACAAAAAGCTTAAACGCAACATGTCCCGGTTCAAAGCCTTATGGGTCATCGACCTCTCGCACTGTCGGTGAAGCATCGACCTTCTTACAGACATCCAGACCTTTCTTAACTGCGGAGGACATGAAACGAATATTTGATGCGCCTGATCACATATATATTATATATATAACCAGTTGTCCACCTTTCGGGAAAATCCCTGATTTTTCTCATCATCCGCTATTATAGATATTAAAAATTGGCAAACGTTAATTGAAACGTTGGCTAGAATAATTTCCCCTATTTTACGAAACAGAAGAAAGTTCAAGAAAGTATTTAATGCACAAAGTCTGGTTGACTTTGTTACGATAATTTGCGTCAAACTTTGCTGATTTTAATTTTTATTTACACATTTCAATCTCTGCTATTCATCTGATGATATTTAAATGCCTGATGTGTTTAAATATCAATGGTAGGGATTTTCGGCGAATAAAATATCGTTATTACGAAGCCGATTTAACGACGCCAAATCTAGCTTCTGTCTAACTTGCTTGGACACTTTGTGTACTCTTGCCTATCGATAACGGTGCCTCAAGCAGGAAACTCACTGAAATATTTAGCATCCTGAGCATCAAGGAACTATCGGTTGTTGTTTCCTGTCACTTAAAAAGTTTCCCGTCTAAACGTCCAGTGTTGCTCGCGACAGTTGCAATCCCGACAGCATCTATAAAGAATCGTCTCATGATTTGCAGAAAAACTTGCTGTTATTTTCGCGGATCTTGATGTTCATAAATATTTTTTACGTTATAAAATATTATTAAGAAAAATATTCTTGTCTCAATCACACATAACACATTACCTATTTACTTATTGTTAGTTGAATTTTAATTTTATATTTTCAATCGACTATAATTTGAAAGCCATTCCAATATTTTCGAATAAGAAAAATATCAATCTAAACTGGAGGACGAAAAATCAAACTACGTACCTTAAATAATCTAAATTTGCGAGAAACGAAGTAAGAGTCGTTATTTCATAGATTTTGCGTATAAGAAGAACCGTAGAAACATATTAAATGCTCTAGCACCAGGATGTAGCGCGTTTTCATAAACTGCCCTATATCCTCGCCATTTTTGAATGACGGGCGAAAAATCCGCGTCTTCGATTTCGGCGAGTTCTCATTCACGGCGCGTAACATTGAAAATCTCGTTTTCCAGTCGGCCGAGCGCGGCTTTTAAAGGCCGTCGTACCCGGCTGGTAGCAAAATGTAAACCGGAAAAGCAACGAGCAAGTGAATTAGCAAAGTGAGTTCGCGATTGCCACCACCTCCTCGGTCCCCCCCCCCCGCTCGACCAACCTCACTCTCCCCGCATCCCACCCGAGTGAGCTTCGTCCTTCTTTCTCCTCGTTCGCCACGGCACCTTCTCCATTCTCTCTTCGCCACGGATCTGAAAGAAGGTCTCTGCCGGTCGTTGTCCCACTTGGAGGTCTACTTGGACTTGGACTTGGACCACACCATAGGCATGGTGCACTGAGTAACGAGGTTCCGATACCCCCATAGGGGACCCCCTTTCGCGCCTGCATAGCGTATACGGGGTGTCCCGGAACTATCGTCGCTACTTTTGTCTACACGGATTCTTGCATTTTTTGTCTTTTAAGAAAGACGCCGAGATGTCTACATTTCTTCGGATATGAAAAATAATAACGGAATCTTATACATCATTGAAACGGAAAATTGTGCAATGAAAATTTAGTTTAAAATATTATTAAAAAATATATTTCATTAAAGATTTTTAAAAAATTATAGGAAGACGTTTATAGATTTAATTTTTAATCAATTTAAGTAAAGTGATAATTGTGAGATTTTAAAACATCCAATATGTCAATATGTGTATTGCCGCAGGAGTGTGGTTAAAGAAATAGTATCGCGTTGGTGAACAAACTTTAACGCGTGCAGATTTGCGTAATTTCCGCTGCATCGAGCAACGTTCTCTCTTGATATTGTCATCGCTCTGCAATTCCTCATAACAAGTTTTCCGCGTAGTATTACTGTATATGTAAATAAAAAATAATTATAATCGCGTATGCTACTATGTACAATATTAAGACTAACAATTAATGATTAATAATAATTTTTTTAAATTTATAATTACTTTATCTTTTAATTTTAATAATACAATACGAAGCGCAAATCTTCATGCTGAATTTTTACGACGAGTAAAAACGGAGAATTTATTATTTTCTTAGCAATAGATCTTTTCTTAGAAATAAGAAAAACAATAGAAAATATTAATTCCCGATAAAGGACTGCCTTGAATCGTAAGCAGTTCTTTTCAGTTATCTCATTTTACGGCAACCGTGGCAAATGCTACGGTTTGCAGGTCAGCTCGCTTCATATCCTTGAAGATGACGTGAGGCGCGTTCAAACGTGAAAAACCGAACGCGTCGTCATAGAGAACGCGCATCAACCGAAGTGAATTGGGCGCACGAACGGTACCGCTATTATTTACTTGCAACGGCGACAGATACAATCGCGCGGGGTTGCACACGTGTGCATGTGTGCGTAACGTGAGAGGATTTTCCAGCATACACGGGTGATGTCTCCGCGATTCGGCCCTGCATATTACCACGTTCCGGCATCGAAACAGAACCAACGGACGGAGAGCACGTCATTCGCCTAACTGTACATATCTGCGCCTTGTGTATATACCGAAAGTACCGTACAGGTACATACAGCGCCGTGCGCCGCGGCCGAACGGTCGTAAAACGCGTGAATACGTGAAGACACGGCGAGTACACGTGGGCCCCACACTATGCACGCGTCGCGAGTCTATGCGTGTACAGGTGCGTAAAAGCACCGTTGTACGGCGAAGAGGAGGAGGAGGAGGAAGTGTGGAAAAGGAGGAGATGGCATGATGGCCAAAAGTAAAACCGAATTCGTTTTCGGTAAGGCTCGAGGCGGCTGACTCGCTTATCTTCTTATCACGAGTCTCTTCCGGATCTTCCTTGTCACGCGTGTCTGCGTTTTCTCTTTATGCATATTATATAAGAGAATATATGCGCGCACGCATGATGCCCTCTTGTACATTCTTACTCCGAACGACGAGTGCTTCTTTCTAGCTCCTTCTTGAAGCTGCGCAAATCTTGCGTGTTTAATCTTTTATTGTCTTAATCTCTGTTTAATTTTTTGCTTTTCAAATATGTGACACTCACGAAAATCTTTAATGCTATTATATATATAATATATAATATATAAATCTTCCTTTCTTAAAGTCTGTACTTCTATAAATTAACAAAACTTTTACGCTTTACGGAAAGATACAGTTCGAACAGCGTTAAGTGAGGTATAGGTATATTATTCAAAACTTACTGGGAGGCACCGTATAGGTATATTACCCAAAACTTACTGGAAGTGTATTAAAAATATATATTTGTATATAAATCTAAAACTTAATTATTACAATCGTTTTCAGAATGATTTAATTCAAACGCCGTTGAAAATAATTTTCAAACTCCCTTTTCTCAATACTCTTCAATGTCTTAGCGATTTTATTTGGATCTCGGCGATGTCAGCAAATCTTCCCTTTCTAGTACTTTCTACTGCATTTTTATTTTTAGGAACAAGAAAAAGCCGCATGAAGTCAGATCAGGAAAATAAATGAAAGACCAAAGACACGTTATTTTCTGTTAAAAATTGCTGGGCGGGAAGTGTGCTGATACATTTTCTCTCTTCTTTCTCTTTCTCTCTTTCCTTCCTCTTTTTCTTTGTCTAGAAGTTTTTGGCAAAAAAGTGACATGAATAAAACCAGGGGAGGTCCTACTTCCCTTGTCGACCTGATTCCGTGCGACTTTTTATTTCCAAAATAAAAATGCAGCTGAAAAGGAAAAGATTTGCTGATTGTGCCAAAATTCAAGTAAAATTGGCAGAAGCAATGAGAAATACTGAAAAGAAAAAGTTTAAAAATTGTTTTCAGCAATAAAAAAAACGCAGAACTAATAAAATCGAAAAGTAATTTCTTTGAAGAAACTTGCAATAATTAAATAGTAAGTTTTGTTTAAATGTCTTTTAATATTATTCCGGGATAATTTTTTTCACACTAATACAATTTGATGTATATTTTGTACAATTGTAATTACATGTATATATTTACGTTCAATAGTCAAAGGAGCTCGAGATGAGTCGTTTCATAAATATAGGAGAAGCTGTTAGTCTTGATTTATAAAGCATGGATTTTCTTAACTTTGAATTACTCACATTTCTCGAGTGCATTAGGGAAATAGAAAACATCGCTTAAAAAGGACGACGGGCTTGTAATTTACATCTGTGTCGCTCTTACGTGCACTTTGCTTTCGCAAAGGTCCTTATACAATGGCAACGGCAAAAGGAGAGCATCGTTTGATCAACGGATGATGGAAGCGAGACAAGATGTAGTTCACTAATCGCGATGTGATGCCCTCCTTAAGCGCGTTACGATATGATAGAATAATTATTTTACGCTAATGACTTTCATAGTACAGGAAGCATACAGAGTTGTTTAGATTACAATATAATCTAAACAATTCTAAAATTATTGTGAAATTGTTATTTTAAGTATTGTAGATAAGGTCTAAAGGTTCATTAAAATTTTGAAAAGTGTTGAAAATCGCTTACATTTTGGATTTTGTCCATAATGTTATTTATTTTAGGAAAAAGTAATATATATTTTAACTATGGTTTGTGTGTGTCCGAGTAATTCGTACATATACACACTTATATGTCTGCTTGACCGTGTTTCTCTAATTTTCCAATCATTCAGAAGCAATTCCATTGTTCGAAAGAGATCCAAAATGTATGGCATGCTGCCTCAGGACATAACAAATTGCCGTTCCGTTCGGTTGCCGCATGTTTCTCTTTAACGTCGTCTCCTGCGAGAGAGCATGGCGAACACGCCGAAACTGATCTCCTTCGGCCGCGAGTACATCGACCCTCGCGGTCGCCGCGCCGTTTCGCAAAAGTACAAGTGGAAACGGACGTCGGCCGCACCGGCCTCGACGAGTAGTGCCGCTCGACGCCGGGCGATACGGCACGGCCGCTTTCAATGGGGACACGTGATCGCGCGTACTCATGGTCGGCCGCCGCCGTCGCCGGTTCTTGGCCGCGGCGGCGTTCGCTCGCGGCCGACCAAAGCGCGCCTCTCTCTACTTGCTGGCGCGAGCGAGCGAGCGCGCACAGTCACGGACGACCGCTATATCATTTTCGCTACCGGGCTGCGCGCCTCACGGTTCACCGTTCTCGCCGGTTGTTGAACCCGACTCTCTTTGCGCGCTGCATAACCTATTTTGTAATAGCACACTTCGTGCCGCGCTAACCGGTACACCAGCGCGGCATCCTCATTCCGAAATGGGCTGCGCGCGTTCACGCTTGCTCGTCATGGCGTGCTGCCAATTGAACGTCTTGCACTTTTTCTTTCTTATCTTCCATAATTTTTCCAATTCAAGATTTTTTTTTGAAATCTTAGAGAGAGATGAGAGAAAGAGATGAGACAGTATATTGAAAATTATTAAGTACATTAATTTTCTACAATTTTTAATTTTAATTTAATTCCACGTTTTAACTTTATAATTATTTAGTTTAATATAATTATTGTTTTAAAATTTATAATCTAATTTTGTATTTTATGTTCTATTCTTTAATTTCAAAAATTATATTTGTATGTAATTTCTATGTTCCATAATGTCTGGTTTTTTTAATGCAATAACTTTCAAATTCCAAATATATATTAACTGTTATTATCTTTCTTAAACTCTTAAATGATATATGAATTTTTGTGTAAATTTACCGCAAAATTTTAGTTTAAAAAAGGAAATTGATTTTATCTTTCTATAAAAATTGACATGTCGCGCATGACTTTAATTTAATGAATTTGCATGATTATTTGATTAGAATAAAGTAGGTCGATTGAATGTGTCCGGTGTCGATATGTTTTCTTTACTTAAGCTAAAGTAGAATATTTGACTTTTCGCAAGTAGCAAAGTGGCACAAAAGTCAGGAATAGAGAAGACCGAGTTTTAAAATCACATCTAAAATTATGTTAAAAAATGTATTATTTTTTAAATTACTTTTTTATTATATATGGCAAAAAAGTATCTTTTTGTAATTGAATTTAATAATTCTTATGGAAACATTAATTAATTGAAATTTAACAGTTCCGCGAAACAAATCATTCAGAATTTTTTAAATATAGATATTTGATGAAAAATGGACTTAAATGTGTACTATTTCTCGGCTCTTTCCATTAAACTTTTCAATTACAATTTTCAAATTATAACATTCATTGTCAAAAGATATGTTATGTAAGAGCAGTGCGAGAATAAAATTATGAAAGAACAGTCGAGATTAGTAAAACTAAACAACACAGATAAGACTTGAAAAACATGTAAGTGCTGTATAATGTACGTTTAAGTGCCCTTATTTGAGCTTCCGCGATGGCTGGCACGTGCGTTATAAAATTTCCCAGACGAAACTGATAACGCGCTGGTAGTAGCACGTGGTACGTCGAAATGGAGAAATTGTCGCGAACAGATAAGAACCGTCGGTTATATTCGGGTATTGTGCTCGACGTGGCGTGAGAGAGTGAGGCAGGTCAAGTGTTTCTATATCTTACGCACACGTTTCTCGCTTTCAGGATGGGGTTATCGAACGCGCGCGGAACGGCCGCGAGAAAATTGAGACTCTATCAAATACGCGTCGCGCGCTTTGTAACGTGAATTGTTTTTTTTTCACGTTGAATAACGCGAATAACGAAGCACGCTGTAACGATGTATATCATGGAGATTGGACAAACTGAAAAATCTCGCGAAACTTTTTTCGGTGTTATATATAAGTTTATAAAAAAAAACCGGAAACTATTAGTTTATCCGCACGGTTTATAAAACCGAAAGGTATCCGTAGGGAATTTTAAAAGCGGAGTTTTAAGGCGGTTTGATTATATTAGAACCGATTTTTCCGCGACTGAAATATCGAGATGCAAATAACTCGGGAATTATAAAATGAATTGAAGATTGAAGCTTTCAGACTATCATCCGTTCCTACCATTCACAATCAGTTCAATTCAATTGGATTTTATTCCTTTCACATTTTAACACGTAAAATAAAATGCAAAAATATTTAACATAAATAGAAAGTTGCAACGCAAATGATAAAAATTTTCTCAAAATTTCCTTTAAAGCCAAATCATCGTTTCAGATTCAATAGAAAAGTCAGTTGTCGAAACTATCATATTATTATTTCTGTATACATTGCATACGATACGTTCTTAATCGTCGATAAGGCGCGAGAAATGTCCGTGTAATCATAACTTCGGTACGACGATAAAGCGGTATACACCCCGTAATCGTTGCGAAAGAGATTAAATAACGGAGTTTATGCGTTTCCGCATTGAGCGGCTCGGAACTTCAATGTCAATGTCAGTCGCCCTTTCACCTTATATAACGAATGAGCGCGGCTGTGACTCGCCGCCGAGACTCGGGCATATTATCCGCTTAATGCGATTCGAACGCGCGCGCCGTGGAACACGACGAAATAATTCCGCCGCCTGTTTTGCCGCTCGCCGAAGAATCAGGAAATGCGAAAATTACGCGCTCTCGCGTGTCTAATCCTTCCTAATCCTGGAATCTTCTCTCCCGTGTCTCTACCCTCTCTCTCTCTCTCTCTTTTTCTTCCGTCGGCTCCCAGCTGTATCCTGTTTCGGTCGGCAGCTCCGACTAATTATCTAGCAAGTGTAACATTACACGACAGTTAACCGAAGCGAGCTACGGTCATCTCACCGTTTTTACCGCGGAAACTTGAAAATATCCTTCTGATCTTTTTCAAATTTAATAATTTCACTGGAATGTTTTCGTATATAAGTCTGTCGGGTTTAAAAAGTTATAGTCTTCCTTTCTTGGAAATAAGTATTCCTCTTTGGAAATTTGTGTCATAAGATATAATATTTTTTTATCAGACTTAAAGGATTGGTTAGTAATTATGAATAAGAATAATTGACACACGTCAATTAGAAACACTTACGTTAATTAAATCTATCAATTACAATAAAATCTCACTTATATCTAATTTCTTTCTATTTTCATGTCAAGGAAGAAAAATATTGATAATAGAAGTTCCAATTAAATTCTTTTTACTAAAAGGAAGTGTACCAATTAAGGTACCTTTAAATACAGTGGGTTTGTTTATATTCGTTTATCTAGTTAATTGATTTTATGGATTTTCTCATTTCTTTCGCACTCGGATATACGAGTTATCTGGACTCGATTATAATCGGGTAATAATTATCTGATATTATTAGGATATTAAATTATTTAAATATTTGTAGTCTTCATGTGTGTGTCGATTGAGACTTTTTAAGAATTCTTCAAGAATTTCTTGATCTCGATGGGGAAGATTACAGCGAAGCCATAAATGAATTTCGAAGTACGTTGCTCTGTTACTCGTTTGTGAAATTAAAGGATTTTTTTTTTTAACCATTCGCTCAGTAATCTCGGCTTTTTTGAATTGCTAATCGAACCAGGCTTGCTCCTTCCGTCCACCCGCGTATATTCCAGCAGCGTTCGCGGGTACTTGAGAAAATGGAAATTCTAGAGGTATCTTTCTAGGTAAGTGTACCTCCTTCGGTGCAGCGTGGCGATAGTAAAATGCGTTTATGGCCGTGGTGAGAGTAAAGGATACGTTCACGGCACGAGCCCGCGTATCGCTTGGCGAACTAAATTTAGCGCCGCTCGGAAGATGGACGATTAACTTTTCAGCATTGACAGTGGAAGAAGTCGGCAGCTGGCCGAGAAAAGTAGGTAAATCCGCGACGTGAAAAAAATCCCTTCGCGCGACACAATCCCTCGCGCCGCGAACTATTTTCTCGCATCTTACGCGGCCGTGTCTGATTCTCCGAGCCTCATTTACTCAATCCTCTAACCGTATTCATCGATCGTTTGTCATCGACGTCAGAATCCGGAGAGAAAGAGAGAGAGAGAGAGAGAGAGAGAGAGAGAGAGACGCATTTAACGATAACGGATCCGCAACTTGTTTTTATTCGCGCTCAAGCGTCGTTCGCGCATCTTCCTACCGGACCGCTTCCTGCTTTACAGTCTTCTGGTTTTGTGTACCCGCCGGTCGCAGCGGGATCACGCAAGTATTTCATCCGCTCTTTGCGCTGCGAGCGCACGTCGTCTTTAATTATCGTCGTATTCTCTCGCGTATTCGCCCGCGGAATTTTCGAAAGGGCGAACGGTCCTGAAACCCACGCGCGTAGAAACCGCTTCGTAAAGTTTGCTCGTCCCCGATAAAATAATCGCAAAGTTATCCCCGTGGTTTACCCTCGTCAAAGCGAGCGGCCGAATGCAAATTGCCTTTTGCCGGATTAAGAATATATATAGTCTATACGGAATGGCGGAATATAATGGAGGGATGATTATACAATCCGAAGTTTCATAAGAATGGTATGTCTTCTCATCGGCAGCGGCGCGGTGGCGGCTCGCTTCGATTAAATCAAAACGCAAGAAGAATTCCGCGTTACTGAATTTCTCATCCCACGGTAACGTTACCGGCAACAATTTATCGTCACCTCTCATTGTTTCACGCGCACGCGACCCTGATGCATCGATAATATATCAATTTAATTGTGATCGCGGAATATAGGATACTTTAAGCGTGCTAATTGAAATCTTGATTTATAAAAGACGCGAGTGTTGTATTTCCATAGAATTATCTCTGCAAGTAAAGCTCTATGCACCAAGATCAACGGCATATCAACATACCGCGGATAAAAAATTTTAATAAAAGAATACAGTTATAAGTTCTTCCTACTTTTTTTATTAAAAAAAGCAATAGCAATATTAAAATAATATTGCATGTATAAATTAAGAAATTGATAAAAAAGAAATTTTAAATGTCAAAAGAAGAAAGAATTTAAAAGGTTAAATGGTTACTTTTAAAAGTAACATTTAATTATTTAAGAAAAGAGATTGATTCCTTACATCTATTTTGCTCTTTAAAATGTTAAAAAGAAATAGTCTCTTCTCAAATCTTAAACATTCTTACATTCTCCAAGAAATTTTTCTTCTAGAAATGGTCCCACCTAGTTATCTTGTCAGATATACTCCCGTAATTTTTACAGTATTTCGTATATAGCCAGATTCAGTAACATATTGTCCTATGATTGGTCGTTCAACGGTATATTTACTTTAATTTGACTCCGTCCGCCGCGGGGAAGAAGTGACGAATTTACTACTCGCGCGCGGCTCGTCGCCTTCGCTGGGCCGACCAGCAAGGCTAAAGCGAAGCGAAGTGAAGTGAAGGGAGGGAATCTCACGGCTGACGGCTGGCCGTGACTTTACTCAACTCAGCCGGCACTCGGGCCGGAGCAACGCGTCAATGTAGAACGGTCATTGACTCCTCGCCTCGCGAGCCTCCTATATACGCGAGCGCCTGAGTCGATTCCGCGCCGCCCGAGCCTTCCTTCCCATCCGCAGACGTCGTCCTCTCGCCGGTGGACACCCGGTATATGAGCGCGCCACGCGGCTTGTGATACTTCGACGCTCGATGCGCGCTTTGACCTCCGCGATTCGATTCTCTACCGATTTACGCTAATTTTCATCTAGATCGCACACTTAGTATACCGGGTAGTCTAGAACTCCCGCGTAAACTCCATATTTTTGCTGCCAATGATAGTCTCGTAACATTTTTTCAGAATAAAATATATTAATTTTGCATAGGACTTATCGATATACAAATTAAATAAATTACATTTATATACAGGTGTAAATCTTCGACCTTATATAAATGCAGAACGCCAGACTGCGGGATTCACCGAATCTCAGTCCACTGAATTTAAGTATCTTAAATTCATATCTTTCAATGAATTTCTATTTAAATATTCGTATCTCTCGTCGATTTTTTTTCGTCGTGCGGGAGTTTCGATTCCAAGTATGTTCTCTGGTGTTTAACGCGTTGCTTACAATTTCCGAGATTTTAAAATTTCGAAAATTTAATTTAATAGTCTACAGTTTCTTATTTATAATTATACACGGAGAAGTAAATTATATAACAATAAATCTTGATTTTCGAACGAATCGTTGTTTATACAATATTTTTTTGGCAATTTAACTAACGATCGACGATACACGCGACAGCGCGAACTTAAAAAGGTCTTCGTCCGTAAATAAACGAGGATTTAACGATGCGTTCTTACGATAAACACTCGTATAACTCGGCTCGCGTGTATTCCGAGATGTTGACGATCCGAGGTGCGGTGCTTCGCACGGCTCGCGATGGGAATTTTATCGCGATGAATTCCGCAGGCTGCGGCGTAAGTGACAATAAGGAAGCGCGCATATAATGATCACACACGATCAACGCGGCTCATTTTGTCAAGTGAATCGCGCTTTCACTGATGGACTGCCAAATCTCGGTGAAAATAGCCTATCCAATACTCGCATTATCATCATTAAGAAATCTATTTCCAATTTTTTGTGTAAGATTTTCCAAAACAAAAATGTGACAGATTTGATACTACGGTGAGCTTCTATTTGCGCGATTAATGAATCATAGAAAATATGATAAGAGGAACAAAGTATAAATCGTAATATTCAATTTACATTTGTCATAGAAATAGTATATTTTAAAATCGTTTCACGCTGAGAATAGAAACGGCAAAGAAGAGGATTCATTCCGTTTTGGAATTTTTCGTTTAGCAAATGCTAATTTTTTTCGCGGATGTGCCACATAATTATCGTGCCAACGCTTTTTATTTGTTACGAGTTGTGTCACATCACGTACAGTACGTTGACACGAATTCAACTTAATTTCTATTGTTCCTGAATTTATCTTCTCATACTGATCGTACGCATTAGGGCCGCAGGTTCATGAGCGATCTAGCGGCACCCGATAGACACGGACGTAACACTTCCGAGTTCAGTGCATAGAGAAACAGAGAGATAGAGAGAAAGAGAGAGGTAGGGAGAAGAAACACAGACATAGGGAGGGAGAAAGAGAGGAGGGAGAGCAAGAGAGAGGAAGAGAGAGAAATTGATTGTGTGTGAACATTTTTTTTGTGCAATCCAAATCGCGAATTAGGCTTAGTACATTTCGTAGTCACCCTATAGATAGCATAATCGGGGTTATGGTACCGCGTAATACTTCGGAGAGTCTAGCCTGCGCGCCGCAGAAAATGCAGGCCGAGTTTATTGCACTCCGATCGCCGGGAGAAAATTTGCACTAATTCGGCGTTTCTGTCCGCTAGAGTTTTCACTGCGAATGAGAAAACCTTCTTCACCGAAATAAATCCCTCTTTTCTAAAGTACTAATTGTAAATATGTGAAATGTTCACGGTCCCAGTAATTTGAATAAAATTTAATATTATTATGAGTAAGATATGAAAACAATAATTGAAATTGTCGAAATTGTCCAACATTACAAAAAATAATAATGAATAATAACGAATTTGAGTCGTTTGTGCTAATTGCAATTTTATTACATAGTAGACATGCATTGTATTATAATGTTCATTAATAATCGACAGATTCTTAAAATAAAATTTTAAGTCTTGTAACTCTATCATGTTTCAAACAGTTTCAAATAACGCCGAGAATCTCTTATTTCGCTGTCGAGATAATACAAAACAAGATTTCGAGAATTGCATTATGAGACGATACACTCGTTCATTGAACATAACGACACGACGGCACGACGCGCCGAACGGGACACCCCGTATACGTGCGACGGACGGTCATCGTTACGGTAGCGCGTAATACTTTACGGTTCGGCGTGCGTATTATCGCGGAATCGCACAGGACAAGCGCAATTTTTGCATGGAAAATGGCGCTACGGTACTTTCAGCCTCGCCGCTCGTCCGCGGCGGACGACGAATCTAGGCTAGGCCTAGGAACGACACGGTCATCGACCACCCTTGATTTTTTTTCTAAAGACGGAGAAAGCCGCACCGCGACGCGCGCACAGTCCGATTTCCCGTTGATTAGATTATGACACCGTTGCGGTATGTGACGCCGGGCGAAATACATATCTCAAGACACGCGCGAATTACCTTCCCGAAGATAATCGAGAATTTTCAGTTACAAAATAATTTTTAGTTAAATATTATCTGCGTCCTCAATTATGTCGCTAAATGTGTGTATGTGCGTGTGTGTGTGTGTGTGTTTGTAATATATTTATTGAAATTTATATATCCTTTCCGAAAACATTGCATCAGACTGACGTTCTTTCTCTGCTTCTGCTTTCTACAATAAAAATATAATGAGTTTATCGAATAGAAGCAATAATAATCCTTATTATTATCGTAAAGATAAAATCTTTATTGTGTCTAATTGAAAATTGATAATGCTAGAAGCAAATAAACATCAAGTCGAATCAAATGATGCTAGGATTGGGAATATCTCTCGATCTTCGGGCGCTTCGCGGACATACAAGAAAGTACGGATCTTTTCGATCAGTGCCCCCCGTACGAAAAGTGCAACGACCGTTCCAATAAATCGACCGTCCCCCTCTCCTTGCCCTTCTCTCTTGTTTTCTCTCTCTTTCTCTCTCTCTCTCTCTCTCTCTCTCTTTTACCTCCACTTCCCCCACCCCTCGCCCCACCTCCCGTCCCAAAATGATTACATATACGCAAGTTCGCAGTGACCGCGGCTACGAACCGCGGCTGCGGATACCGTTATGTCACATTAGTAGGCACCTGCAAGCGTTATTATCCTCTCCCACAGCGTGCCATTCTCAAAATCGAAAAGCACTTATCCTGTAACACGCGAGAAAACGGTACCGGCCATCGAGATTGGCCGGACCGGCACCTGAAAATATCCTAGCGTGGCATCACGCTCGCAGGACATTTAGGCGTTGCAGCGTCACGGGACGAAGGATGTTGAATCGATAAATCAAAACCGGTACAATTCCGGGGAAGCTCGATTTGCGACGCTGCGAATGCCGCGAACCGTAAATATCTTAAATGGATTTTCGCGTTTGCGCATTCTCGGTAAATATACAATAAGAACTATTCTCTCGAAATTATATACGGAAGAATTTGCAAAAATAGGACAGCATATGCATATGGCAATTTCGTATGCGTCTCAGTATTTTTTAAGTTATGAGATTATTTAAAGTGGTTATAAAATTGATTATAGATTTGCGTGCCATAATAATTATGTCGAAATCGCACAATTTCAATTCCTATTTTACATTATTCTAACAATCGTTTATTAATAATAAATTATGGTATCTTTTTTTGTTTTTGACTGGTTTTTCTTAAAACATTATTTGATCAAAGCAGGGTCGTATATGTTATGTTATAACAAAGTTTTTTTATATTAAAAACAAAATAGAAATTAAAAAATTCTTGAAAGTTTCTGATTTAATGTTATCTAATTTATATTGGTAGATAAACAAACGGCTATTGTAAATTTCAGATATAGAGTCTATTTATTTCTACATATTTGCAATAAAGAGGTCGAAAATGGAAACCATTGTGTGACATACTTAAAAATATTCTCTAAATTTACATTTGATATAGATAGTCAGTCGTGTTATTTCTCATGCAATTAATTCTTTACTTGGATATATCAAATTAGAGACGTGTAAAATTTAATATAGTGATAAGTTCATAAGTTATTTACATTTAGATTTTTTAGCACATAACTTTTAATGCTTATTTAAATATTATCTATATATATATTTCAATATTTATATTCTTACATTTCTATTATATATATACGCACATATCATTATTTTAAGAAAATATAATTTTTTTGAAGAATTAATAATAACAGCGCGGGCGTTTATGGAATAAAGGATTTCGCATACATATAAATTTGTATCCCTATTTTAGAATTTTATATAACGTCTCATAAACTATAGAGCTAAATTATCGGATTTTCTGGAGACCCATCTTTCTATTTTGCGATTATTAAATCATGGTGCGCATTCGATAAAGACAAGTCTCTTCGTACTTCTTGAAGCAACGCCCGATAGGAAACGTGGGCCGTAGGTACAAAGGACTCGTTTCCGCTCTCGACTTCCTTTATACTTCGTAATCCTTTGACGCCTCAACAATTTTCCACTCCCCGTGCCTTTCCCTTCCCCGTCTCGCTTCCTCTTTTATCGTTGTCCGCGTTTGGGATTTTGTTTCAAATGAGAAACGTCGTTCTTCTCCGAGCCGAGATTTTCCTCGGCTGGACCGTGAGTTACGCGCCGACGAAAATTTCGTTCGGCCAAAGAAAAAGTGGGAGGCCGTAACACACACCGTTATGTCATATTAGGAAATACATGCGTTTAACGGTGTTTCCCCGCACGCACCTCTCGTTCCTATGACAGACAGACGGTTCCGATCATTCACTCAGTTATGAGTCGATATTATGCTCGGTTAACAACTGCGCAACAAGATGATGTCACGTAAAAAGATCCATTGTTTATTCTATAAAAAAAAAAAAAGAAAAATCTATAATATAATTATTTATAATTCATGGCTTTGTCGAGAATCACTGCAGAAAAGTTTGAATGGTCGGTAAACAATTATTAATTTTTGGTTCAATGACCTCTTGAGAGTTCACATTGTACAAAAAAAAAAAATACTCTTTAACGATTTCTCATTTTTTCCATTGTCTCGGAAAAAAAAGATAAATTAAATGTTGATTTGTTGCACGAATTATCGGTTAATACATATGTTCAAGATATCTTTTTTATTAATTTGCTATTGTGTTGTTTACAATTTTAGGATATCAATTTTAGAAAATTATTATCATATGAAAATGAAACTGAGATTATACTTTATATTGTACAGAATCTCTATTTCGAAAAATTCAACAGTTTTTATGCTTTGTTCGTAAATAATGAAAAGATTATAATTGACTTTTTGTATCGCAGATAGATTTTGCTAAAATAACATCGGTTTCGAATGCGATTGAAATGAAGCGAGATGATATATTGTATGAAAAATGAACCGTATGTTGTAGTACCGCGGTACTCCGCAAAACACGGACTGTGTTATTGCTTTTACCGTTGTTTTTTTCCAGACTTTCGGCTTGGTCCTGGTACCGTTATGGACACACGGAGGCTCTCGAAGAACGAGCGTGAAGAAACACTTTCTGTATTCGAAGAGCATCTCCCGTGACGTAACGTGTATATCGAAGGGTTCAAAGTACTCGGGACTGCCTCGTATATATTAATTTTCGTTCCGCGCGATTATGCTCGCCGTTTTATCCGACTTGCTCGCCGTCCCGATGGACCGTTATGCAAAATTGCATAATTGTTGGGCTCCGTCGCTGCATTGTCGCTAATTTATTCATTTTATTTTCTGCTTGCCGGTTCGTTATACCTGGTTTTGTTAACCGCCAGCGTACGCGCGGAGACTTAAAAAAAAACAACGATCAAGTTTAATGGGATTTGACCAGATTATAATGCACATTGATACCTCTTGATTTATTTACGACGCTTTGCATCGTAATGATATCCCGATGAAATTGCGGATGCGAGTATTAATAACGAACGAGGGCGGATTTGCGCGCGTTTAATTCGATAATGTGGAAGAAAAGCGTCACGCTTTTCAGGATTAGTTCTTGACTTGATTTTAATGAGATTTCCGATCGTTTGCCATTATGTCGCACATTAATTTAATTCGTTACAAATTATATTACAATAGCAGGGAAATATCATCCCTTGCATCTGCATTCTAGGAACGTATTTATATAATGATTTAATACAAATTCGATATTTACTTTACGTTAAATTACTTTAAATCTATTAGGATACAAGAGGGGCTTGAATATCAAGATAAAGGTTATAAATACATTGTAATGGCAATCAACCAATTTATATGCAATTTAAGAACGCTAATCGTTTCACGTTTATTGCTGCTAACGTACATCATGTAGTAATCTTTGATTATGAAATCGCTGGAAAAAGCTTGCGTTGCCGTAAACCTCAAGATCTGATAACTTGGATTCGTCTTTCAAAAGCAAACAGTTTAACCCTGTTATCTCCTTTAAACGCGATGTGATGCAATTTGCAATATTTAAGCTTAGAATCTGACATGTACGCGAAGACGGTTTCTCGTTCAAAAATAAGTAATTGTGAAATGAAAATTTAACACCGATTCTACGAAATGGTAAATTTCCAGAGAAAGTGTTGACGTCATTTCAGTTTCGTGTAAAAAGGTTGATTAATTTTTTTTAAAGTTTATCGACATTATTATTATGAATTATTTTTCTAATCGTGGGTTTATGTTTGCATTATGAGAAGCCTCGTATACCAAGATTAGACAAAACGATTGCAGAGTGTCTAAGTGGTATATTTGTGTTATAACTCTACCTCTCGAAGTGATATTATCATACAATTTATCGGACTTACCTTGCGACGTGTCTGCCTGGCAGCCGGTGGATCCTCTCACGACGAACTGTCAAAGTTCACACGTCGAAGTCACTGACATATCTCCAGTCCTGCGACGTCCGGCTGATAATCCACCATCGATATCGTGTCAACCGATCGTACTGCCGCGATTCACGTCTCGCGATTGTTTCTACGATTTCTTTGACACTGAAGTATCGGAGTACCACCCGGCGGGAGACGATCTCGTAGCGCAATGTCACAATGTTTTGACGGTATCCCGCATTCGCGGTGCACCACCCACGAAAGAGACTCCCTCAGCTGTATCGTTGCGCTGCCGATGTTTAGTTTATTATCGTCGCGGAACGTTTTCGCACCCTTTCGCGCGTACTGGCCGGTTACGACGAGATGGTCGAACTGAGAGTGCGGCTTTCTCGTAATCGCGCGCGTCAGGACTCCTCTCTCTCTTCTTTTTCTCCCTCTTTCTCTCTCTCCCTTTCTTGATCCGCGCCGGCAGTCGAGGACTGCCTCGTCCTTGACGTACGGTCGTGTACACCGTGCGGAGCCGCGTGGTTCCAACTGACGAGTACGAAGCGGGTAAGGTGAGTCTAGGTGTCTCCTTGCCCGTGCTCTCGCTCTCGCACGTGTGCGTGACCCACGTAGGCAGGCCGCGAGCAGGCGGGCAGGCCTACGTGCGTGCGTACCGCGGTTGGTGTATGCGTGCTGCGTGTCTCTGTGTGGGTATGCACGAGGGGACCAGCGAGGGGACTAAGGAAGGAAGAGGAGGCAGAGCCGCGATGACGACGATGGGCCGTTGGTTCTCTCGCGGCGTTGCTTGTTCTCTCTTTACGGCCACGCGGTGAACACCTCGTGCTGCGCACTCGGTTCCTTCGTTGGTTCGTTGGTTCTCGCTCGCTTGTTGGTAAGATCGTCCGTTCCCTCTTTTCCTCCTCCGCGCCACGTTGTCTTTCCTCGTTCGTTCCGTCCCAGGTTGGTGCTCGCCGCGGTATACAGGCGGGTTATTCGTTTCGTTCGTGCGCGCACGCCGGCATTCCCCATCGACAGAAGCAACGGTACTCTTCCCCACCCCCGTTTTCAGCATCGCTCGGCATCGAGTTCTTCTCTCCCGTGTGTACGCTATCACTCGCCTCCTTCACCTTCTCTTGCACCTCATCCTCCTCGTGCTCGTCTCCCTTTCGCCTGCGTTGGACCCCTCTCGTCCTCCTTATCACCGTGCCCTGGGTGTCTGATCGTCGCTGCGTTCGCTTTGCCGTGTATCCTTTTATTCTTAGATTTCCGCCCTCTAAAATATCCAGCTTTTCTATTTTTATCATATTATCAAAGCAAGTTTTGTTATTTGTAGAACTTCAACTTTAGTCCATAGTCTACGCCAATGGCGCGTGGAATGAGATTGTTTTGCAGCACTTTCAGCGTACAGACGTAATGCCAAGAATACGGAAGTGTTAAGAATAGGTAGATTCGAAATTCCACACTTTTATTAACATTTAAAGTTTGAGAATTTTCTTCGCGCTCATCACCGACTCGCTTTGTTTTATTCTTCGTTCCATCTTCTCTTCGGTTTATCTCTTTCCTTCCGTGGGTGCTAGCGTTCTCTTTCCTTCTCTCTTTTCCTCCCTCTTTTCCTCCGACTCTTCCTCTTATTTTGTCTTTCCCTTTTCTTACTCTGTCCTTTCTCTCTCTCTCTCTCTCTTTCTCTCTCTCTCTCTCTCTCTCTCTCTCTCTCTCTCTCTCTCTCTCT
>NW_020224798.1:963038-1037534 GCF_003070985.1 Temnothorax curvispinosus | reverse complement strand
CTCTCTCTCTCTCTCTCTCTCTCTCTCTCTCTCTCTCTCTCTCTCTCCCCCCCCCCTCCCCCTCTTCTTCCACCTTCCCTGTCTCTCCTTGCCTCTTTTCCTCTGTCTCCTACTTCATCCTTCCTTTTCCTAGTCTCTTTTCCAATACGTTCTACTCTGTCTCTCCTTCTTTCCCTTTCCCTGTCTCTTACTTCTTTTTACTTGTCTCCTACTCCGCGTCTTCTTTCTCTTTCTCTCTCTCTCTTTTATATATTCTGCCTTTATTCTTCATTCCATCCTTTTCCCTGTCTGTTAATTCATCCTTTCTCTTCTCTTTTTCTCAATCTCTTACTCCGTTCTGTCCTTCTCTCTCCTTCTGCATCCCCTCCATCCCGAACATTTTCCACTGTCCTCTTTGGAGTCTACCTCGAGCATATACGCGTGTAGGTCTCTTCTTCCGTCTCCCTCCTTATGAACGGCGAACGAGCATGCCTTCCACGTTCTCTGGTTACTGACCTCCGAAAATACAAGCCGATCATCATATTCGCTAGTAGGATGGATTTTAGGAATTTTTTTCCTTACGAAATACCGTATAACGGCAATCTACGGCATTACTCTCTTCGAATGCTTGCCCAAGTATGCCCTCTCCATTTCTTCTGGTTACTGACCTCCGAAAATACGAGTCGTCCGATCGCCAGCATTATATTCGCATCGATTTTGCTTACGAGATGCCGTGAAACGGCAAGGCTCCATCGAGTATCCGTGTGCCATCAGTCCTCGGATCTCTTAACGGCCGACGGGCAACGACGGGGAATCTGGTGGCCGCTGATGAGACGACGGAGATGACCGATAACGACGGCGATCAACGTATATTGCGGTTTTGTTTTTAACTACCTTGTCTACCTTCCACCGCGCGCGAGAAATGTGCCCCTCTCGATTTCGTCTGCGTTTCCGATGACCGTTGTCGCTGAACAGATGGTTCTTATTATAATCGACGTTATCCCTTATATAAAACGTTAATTAATTACTTGTTTAATTTTGATTATTTCAAAATTTATGAGAATGCTTCGTAAATTAGTCATAATTTACATTTTAACAGACAATTACAATGGAAATTATATGATTGAGATATCTCAAAAACGACATAAATTAAATTTTGATACAAAGCAAACTTAAATAACTATTACAAGTATATATAAAGTATATTCTTGAATATGAATACATATTATCTGCGTTGTTCAGATTTTAATTTTACTTTTAATAACAAACTCTTTTGAGTAATGTTGTCACACAATCTGAGATATAATGTATCTTTATAGAAAGATAATAACTATCTTTCTAAATAAGCTAATAGCTGTTTAAATTTGAATTCTATTCATAGATAAGTAATGTCGAAATAGTTGCAATAAATCACAGTCATTTTTCTACTTTTATCGTGCCAATGGTAATCACTATATTTCTTAGTGCATCGATTTTATTTATCAAAGCCGAGATATCGTTGATATATCGGGCGGTCTGTTACTGCAATATTCCTACAACCTTGTACTTTGCAATTCCATGCCTCTGTAATATCTTTGCAATATTATACCGCAATTTGTAAGAGTTCTATGTTGCCGCGATGTAGCCGAGAGGTACTATATTGTACGAAGCCGATCGTCACGATCGCGATAAAGCCGCTTGCCAGTCGAAGAGCGTCGATTTTGTGCGGTTCGTATTTTTTGTGTTAACACAAAAACATCAGCCTTGCCAATGTACGAACGGATATAGAGATACGGCTATGGCTTCATCGGCATCTGGTGAGCTTCGCGCTCGCCAGTCTCCTATCTGGCATTGAAGTCTCCGGAGTTGACGCCTACGTAATTCCTCGGCACGGCTAACGAAACCAACTCTATCCGATTTATAAATCTATACGATTCGAGTTGCGTAACACGTACGAAGCAGTGAGATCATTGTACTATAACGATATACAGGATATTTTTATTTGAAAAACACATTGGGATAAATTCAGTCTTGTAACATAATTAATTTATAATTAGATACTGATATATAGAGTTGAGATCGACAGTTAGAATTTAGTTAGATTCTCGAAACTGGACTCTGTTTCCTTGGAATCATGTATTTCAATAATAGCAAGTTGGGCTTTAAAAAAAAAATTGACACTTTTTTATTAAAAAGATATCGAAATAAATGAAACAAATTAGTACTAAATTATGACAATGTCAAATTTCCATGTTAAATTCTTTAACATTAATTATTATTTGAAACCGTAAATTAATTTTTATTTGTTTATTAGATTTTTAAGTTTGACGTATGTAATATAAAAAAATCAAGAAATTTATAAATTTTTTGTGACGTATTTTATTGTGACGTATAAATTCTATTTTATTGCCGCTGAAGAGATTTAACGTGATGATTTAAGGCAATCCGTGGGCACTGACATTTCACATCAATCACCATCCGGTGGCACTTCGGGTGGCAAGAATAAGATGGGTACTCGTGGAAGAAGGATGCGATCCGAACAGGAAATCGCACGGTAACGGAATATCATTGAACGATTCGCGAATGGAATGTCGTTGCTTTGAGGCGTAATTTCTCAAACATTCTCTCGTCTCCAATCGATTTTTTTCACGGTCGGTAATTAAACTCAGGATCACATTTCATTAGTAAGCTCGACTTATTCAAAGAATGAAATTGTAATGAAACATTTTCTTGTTACGTGATGTTATCATGAATGAATGGAATCGGAGGGTGAATTGAATTAACGTTAAAGCTTCGCGTTCCATAAAAAGTAAGAAGATGGATATCTAGTAATTGGAGCTCTGAGAATGTTAGTGCATCCTCATTGGAAAGAAAGTCATGGCTGTTGCGAGCTAGTTTTCTATAAAAATCACAATTAAAAAAAGGAAGAATTATATTTAGTTAGCTAAAGTCGACGGTAGAGATTATGTTTATGTCATTTTCCACGCAAAAGATAAATTATTAATGAGTATATTAGTTGACTGTGTGAAGAATATTAATCACGCAGTGATCAATCTTTTCTCTACCGTGCATGCAATCTTATATATATATCTGCATTTACTCTGCAGAAAACTCAAACTTGTTGCTTATAACATATAAAATCGCGCTCTACGTTTTCCTGGGACCGAGAAAGTTCCCTCGGAAGGACTGCGTAAATGGGAATTTAGATACTTATCACATCCGAATAACGGTGCCGCCACGAGAGAACTCGTAACGTCATTATACGGCGTAGGGCGAGCTTCTGCCGCGCAAAAAGTTAGACGGAATTGCTCGTCGTTTTCCTCGAACGCGAAAACGCTAATAGGTGAGCTCTAGAGAGAAGGTGGCAGCGAGCGATCGCCCGTGCCGCGCCGGAGCGGGTAACCGGAACGGAACGGAGCGATCGCGAGTGGTTACTGACCTCTAGAGCCGAGCACTCTCTTACGCTTGCACTACTTAGCTAACTTGTCGTTACCGCGTGTATTGCGTACGGCGCGGCGGCCCGTCGGTGGTCACGCTGAATCGCCACTTTTCACGGAGATACCTTCACCTTGGACGCAGTTGCAGCATCGGAGCATCCGCATAGCTTCACGACTCGCGGTAGTTGCTAGTACGTTTATATTGGGATTGCGAGATAAATCGCGAGGCGAATATACATGCATTTATACTCAGGTCATTCGTACGTTGCAGAAATTTGCCGACCGCAATCAAAATTGGAATTTCGGATAACCAAAATAATATCCTATTAATATAAGTCCAATTGATTTACCCAAAATTGTACGACCGTTATATTCGTCAGAGTCTGATTTATTTTATTCACATTTTGGATGAGCCAAATCGGCGCTCAATAATCGCTTTCCCCTATTTAGAGCCGCGTCGCGCAAACCGCGCGCCGCGCGATGAACGGAGCATCCGGCGCGCGAATAAGCTCGACGTAGCGCCACCGCCGCGGCCGCTCCGAGCTTAGCCCGTGGAGATCGACTTTCGAACGGAACTCAAATTAAAATCACGTTCGCGGAATCGGGAGAAAAAAATGGCCGATTTCCCTCGGCAGCGCCGCCGTCATCGAGCCGGTGCCCCGCGTCGTCGTCGGCGAAGCCAGGCAGGCTCGCGAGGAGTTGTGGAAGCGCAAAGTAAGACACGACCGGCGAAGATGGCCGACTCGGCGCCTCTCGGGTTCGTTAACCCCCCTTGAAAATACTCTCCTTACAACACGTCGTTACGTGTTGCACACGCCGCCGCGCGCGGTTCTCCGGCTCCGGGGATGCACTAGTTTACTTCGCGCATCGCCGCCACCGCCGCGCCGCCCCCTTCTCATCCCCCTTCCGTTTCATCCTCGTCTACTAGAGGTAACAGAGGCGGACCGCCCCGCGCGCGGTTCCCCACGTGGTGAGCGCGCGTGAGATACTTGGACGTGTCTTCGTCGTCTCGCACGCTTCGTATCATTAGAAAAGCCACTTCACCTACATCGGTGCAGATAGGAATAGGAGAGGATGGCTCTCTCGACGCGTCTCGCTTTTACATCGCCGCGGAAGAACGATTACGGTCGCCGTCGCGCGCGGTCACCATCCTCGAAGGCGATCTTCCCTCGAAGGCGATTAGGATTGAATTTTCGAGCGAGCGAGCGAGCGAGAGAAAAAGAAAGAGAGAAAGGGAGAGGGATAGATTTCGCCTTCAGAATAATTAACTAATGACTCATTAACTCTTTCAGATGCAAATTTTTGTGTATTTTAACCAAATATTTGTGTGTGATCTCTAAATTGCAAGCTTCGTTTCTCAAGATATACGAATTATTTCTTGTCTACAAAAATGCTTTAAATTTTTTGTGCCTAGTATATGCATAGGTAATAACGAAAATTAAAATATTACTGACAAAATTAATAATTATAACTCCGACGATGTGCGAAGTTTATTTTATCAGAGAGAACGAGAGAGATTAGGCCCCGCTCTCGCAAAATTAGAGTAGTCGCTTGGAGCGGATGCAGCAGCTACCGTTGTCGGAAAGATGAATAGCGCGATTTTACTCTTCTCGAGACGCGCTGACTTGCATTGTATATTTACGGTGACGCGCGTAACGGCGTGCGACCCGTCTGATCGTTATCAAATCTGGTTTTGAGATCGCGAACAAAAAATCTCCGAAAATTATTCCTAACGTGTCGCCAGTAGTATAAAATAAAGCATAATAATCGCTTTTGTGGTATAATTAAATTAAAATTTAGTTTGCAATTAAATTTTTATAAATTTACCAGATATTCTACGGGTCTATGAAACTTATGAGGATACAAAAATGCATCACTTATGGAATCTTTAAACGGTCGCTGTAGAAGGAAGAGTTGAGTAATAATTTTTTAGACTAATAGTGTTTTTTTTAGAGATTGAATTGAAAAAAAAGAATCCCCGTTAAACTTGAGGTAATATCAATCTTTTTAAGAATGTCGTAAGTGAGCATTTTTAAATGGAAGATTTTTTCCTTATCATAAAGTAAGATACTTGTTTCATCCCTAACACATAAATCACACGGAAACTCAACTCACTTCGCCTATATCGAGAGAACTCTTCTCCAGATCGTATTCTATTCCATGCGAGAAACTAATTGATTATCGAAAAAGGAGTCGAGTTATATTTTGACCAAAAATGTAGTATATATACTTATGCACGTGCGTGAGTATTGTTGTGTGACTATAAATATAATTATATTATTTGCATATAAAATATATGTATTTATAAACTGTAAAATTATAATTTACAAATAATTGAAAGTACTAATTAAAATATATTAATGCTTTTGAAGCAGATTTTGTAAATCTAGATTGTCAAAATATATTTCTCTATTCTCAGTTATAATTCTGCGAAGCCTATCCTTAACAATACATAATTTCTTTTTTTGTTTTAAAACGCTACATATTTTAAAAATATGCATACAGATATATATATATATATATATATATATATATATATCAGGATATATTTTATTTATAATTCTGCATTACTATTATTAATTCATGTAAAATAAGTAAAACTTTTTAGTATTAGACATGATAATTTTAGAGAGTATCAATCCTAGAATATTTATGTCTGCTGGTTAAAACGAAATTTCGACCATTTCTGTTCGAGTTTGCTATTTCATGAGAAATATATGGTACATCATCGATCCGTAATAATCTGTCTGGCGATTGAAATATCTTTCTCGAGAGCTTGTTATAAATATAATAACGCTCAATCGATTTTGAAATTTTGCTTTTTTTAACAGAAAAATAATGAAGGTTTTAGGAATCTAAAATAAGTTACTAACTTCCAATATTAAATACCTTAGCAATGAGCTTTAAATTGCTATCAGAATTCTAAATTAAATGAAACCAATATGCCGTTATTCGTTTTCGCCCTTGAGAGATCCGTTAGAATCCTTTCGTTTCTAACGTCAATTACGCGCAATTGATGAAAGCATATACCAGTTTTTATAGCCTGTCGTCCGCGGATATCCGGTATTACCATTAAAAAAATCTATCCTTGGAATTCATCCCTTGTGTTCAGTCCCGTAATAACTTTACAATACGACTCTCATTCCCGCGTCTGAAGCATTCGTTGTATGCAGGTATATCACAGATCGTAGGGTCCCGTTTCCCGAAAGCCGATACCGTAGACCCATCTGCAGCCCCTCCAAAGCTTCGTTCTCGAGTTCGTTCGTCGGGAAGGGCAGGACAACGGAAGGTGGGCCCAGAAATTCGAGCGGTACGTCCCTGACAGTCTCAATGTCTGACTAGTCTAGCCAGCGAAGTACTGTTAGCTCTTCGTGGTCCCAGGGAATGATCGGTGCGAGAGGGGGCGATCTTGTGGATCTGAAAGATCGGGAACCAGCGGGGCATCGGGAGACAGCAGCAGCAAGCCGCGCTTTGTACGGAATCCCTGTGGTGCATGCGTGCATCACAAGTAACACCGAACGAATCGGTGAACACCGAGGTTTGTTCTCGCTGACTCGCCGAGCGAGGATGAGAGCCGGGGCCCGTTCCGTCCGCTTCGAGACCGCTCAGAAGTGAAGTGGCACACAATGCGTAAGAGTATTTTTAGGGGTCGACGACCGCTCTGCTTCCTCGAGGTTGCCACCGTCCGTCCCCTCTCTCTTTCTCTTTCTCTCTCACTCTTCCCTGTTGATTCGTCGGGCCCCCCTCTCGCTTCGTAAACCATCGCATCATCGCGCCATGGGACCCCATCGGCAGCGGATTGCCCGTGTGCGGGAGACGCGACCAATGAACGGCAACGCGCGAAATCGCTCTTTTTAACCGACCGTTCTCCAATCTTCCTTCACGTGGATTTTGCGCGTTTCCCCTTTTCTTTCTTTCACGCATCGGACTCCGCGTGAATAAAATTCAATGCATAACAAGTATATTTTTCGCATATTTTGCAATTAGAATTGTCGACGATTTTCTTTGTCGCTAAATGAGATTGAGTTCAAAATATCGCCGGTACTATCGTGGAACTTGTTTCAAAATAAGACGTGTATGTATGATATTACCGAAAGATATTTTAATTTGCAAACAAATGTGAAGAAAAAATTAGCACAAATAAATATTTTAATTCGTACAAATATAACAGAATAGTCCAATAGGTAGCAGCGGAAAATATTTTAATTTATAACATTAACGGAATGCATGCTAATTTGTATAATAATATTTCTTTAGTTGAAAATATTTTAAATTATATTTGAGTTTACAACTAGGAATAAATGGTGACTATTTTAAAGACGAAATTCCAATAACCTTGAGGATAGTTTTTCAGCATACATTTACAATGATAAATATTTGTCAAATATGGATATAATTTTTCTGAATGAAGAGATAAAACAACTCGATAGTCTTTTTATAACATTTCAGCAGTTTAATATATCGCGAATATTAATCCACGTCGTCTGCTCCTCAACTTTCGCGGTTGATTTACGCCACGAGGGTCCAGAAGAGGAGGTTACAGTTAAAAAAAATAATCTTTTTTGCCGTTTTTGTCACTTGTTTATTATAGTTGTCAGTCATGCGTGTGCTGATTTGATCGGATGTTCTATTTCGCGATTATATACAAGTTGTACAATGTGCTGCAATTCGCCATGCTTAAATTTTCACTTTTAGGTAATAAATTCGCAAATCACTTTATTTACGCCGCGAATCGTTATCAAATTTACGTCGTACGATGTCGTGTGCGACCTCGTTCGATGAACCACGGTTCCTGCACGAGTTTTTCGCCAAGAGTTCAACGCTCGAGGTAAAAGTTACGTCCTCGCTACCTTCGAAAGACTCGATTGTACTTGTATAGGTTTCTTATCATTATAGATTTTATCTGCACTCTTGTTTTTATCATTGCTTTTACGATGTGCTAATCAAGATGGACATCAAAACATCTCGTAAGAATTTAATAACAGTGGATGCAAAGTAATATATTGTGACATCGACGAATATATCGGTGATTTGATTTACAGATTAATAGATCATGTATATTTTATTCTTATCGCAAAATTATGCATTAATCGCGCTTACTTGAATAACATTTTTATTTTGCGAATACATATTAAGAAATTATTGCACTTACATGGCATCTTCTTTTGCGCGAAATAAGTGATGAAACGTCAAACTGGTAATTATTTCACGTAATTCATCGTGTCATATAAATAGCAACGATGAATCCCGATGTGAGAATCGGCGGCATCGGGATTACTGGGAGATTACGCTTTGAAAAGGAAATTCCCGTAACACATTCGTTTTTATCGCTATCTGGACTCGGGCATGAATCTCGGGTGAGGTTTCTGGGCATACCTTTACGGAAAGTCGGCGAGGTATACTGCTCCGTATAGAAGGCATTGACCCCGTTGGTGTTTCGTCGCGAGTCCGCAGCGTTTAATACGTATTCCGCCACAGACACGCATGTCGCTATATGTAGTATATAATACGAATACGGGTATACGCAAGCAAATTCTAACGGTGCCGTCCTAATGGCGACTGACGTAGATCGGTTTGATCTGCCTTGCGTAATCGCCCGTTTCTGTATTCCGTCCGCGGCCGACGCGAATTTCGTTTCTCGCGAAGAAATATTGCGACGTACGTCGAACATACTTATCTAATGCCGCGAGGAAGAATGTTAACACGTTTTGCAATGAAACGCGTATTAATAACTAACATCTTTTCTAATCTTCTGACGTATCGAAATTTTTGTTCTTTTGACTGAGAGGCCTATTCTGTAAACGTTAACAACATCATTACGTGCTTTGGGGAGATATAATATGCCATAGAAAAGCTGCGCAAAGCACGTAATGATGCCGTTAACGTTTACAGAATGGGCCCCTAAATGTATTCTTACACAAGCGATTAAACATGATTTTGTCGGTCAAAATAATTTTGTTTGCTTACGTTTGAATTCCGGCTTTTTCTCCTTTAAAAATATATAATCTAATAAATCTTTTCCTATATTTTTGCGATTATCTGTTACACAGTTCAGTATTAGATTAATAAAACATATCTAATAAATCTTTTCCTATATTGATGTCATTATTTGCTGCGATATTTTTATCATAGTTTGCTATTTGCAGGATCTCGCCTGGTTTTTCGCGCGCCTGATTTCGCACGCGTTATTACATTATTGTAGTTAAGGCTCTTGCCATAATTCATCATCGTCGCGAGAAACGTCTGCGAGCGCAGGCTGCATGAGCGTGACCTAGAACCGAACGCGTGCGACGCGGTTTCGCAGGAGTTCTAAGACGCGCGGCAGGGTCGCACATTCGAGAGCATTCGTCTCGCGCGCGCATTGTGTCCCCGCGTTCGACTCGCGCTCGGATAAACGCGCATTAGACACGCGCGGTGGATGCATCTGCGCGCGCGAGAGGTGGTCCCCTCGCCCCCTCGTGTGTGATGCCATCGTGGTCGTGTGGTGCATTCTCGCTGGCCTTCTACGCTCATTCGCCGCCTTAGCGGACTTAGTTGGGAACGAGGAAGACCTAGTTCGAAGGTAGAACGCCGCCGCAACGGCACTAGGTCACGCATCGTAGTTCCTGAACGGCTTGGCCGCGCGCGAGTGTGCGAGCGTGCATGTGCAGCGGTGTGCAGCGCGCGGCACGCATACGCGACGTGAGAGCTTCGACTTCGACTTCGACTTCGACGGGCGAACGATTTTTCTCATCGGCTCTTCGCCTATCGAAACCTTCGCGTCGCCTTCGCGGCGGATCTCATATAGCATCGAGACATGTATCTTGGTCGTTCAAAGTCTCGCCCACAGATTCTACAGTGCACTATTGCACTATAGAATCTGTGTAGAGAAATGGCTTGATGCTCTTAGTTTTGAAGAAAAGCGAGGATAAAGTTCAATGTACTTTCGGAAAAATACTTTCTCTATTCCTTTTCTTTTTCCTCATCCTCTTTTCTGTTATAATTCTGTTATAATTAAGTCTTTTTTTGTTATATTAATGGGCATTAAATTCTTTCTGTTGAAATATATAATTTGCATTATAAATTATATGTTATTTATACATATTAATATTAAGGTACTCTGGTACTCAATTTAAATGTATCAATTAAAGTTTATCTTTTTATGTTATATATCTTAGAATTTATACTTTTTTGATATACTTATTCGACACTTTTCATGCGTTCAATATATAAGTTACTAAAAACGATCGAATAATTCTATATAGAAAAAGAAAAACATGAAATTATAATTACCAAAACATATTGCGATAAAATGGAATCAAGTGTGTGTCATGTAAATAGAAGAAAATTCACTGCATGTATAAAATTAAAAAAAAATGTGTACATAAAGTTAATCAAGATCACACGATAGGATCAGTTCAGTGATCCTATTTTAGAACCGACGGTCACGCGCGCGCGGACAAACGAATGTCGATGGTTTGATAAGGAGGTGTGTCTCGTGACCGAGACGATTGTCACATGCGTATCTGCACAGTGTTCTATGCAACAGGAAGTATCAATACGATATCTTGCATAACGGAGAGCACTTCTACCCTCGGACTACTTGTGCCGTGATTCTGCGTGTCTCTATTGCCGTGCTAGTATATGCTCTCTATCCGGCAGCATCCGTAAATCGATACGCCGGTAGTCTTTTTCTGGAATCTGCTTCCGCAGATACGGGCTTTAAGAATTTCTCTTGTCCACGTCCAAGTTCGAATTAATACACAAAATAGACAAGAATCTGTGCAGTTTGCCAAATACGTTTTTTATTTGTTACCCTTTTCAACCGATTTAATTCGGCTTAATGTATACAAAATTAGATCTTGGTAGAAATTATACCTAGAAAGTCGTTGATTGTGACTTTTCAGTGTTTGCAATATTTACTCTACATATAATATTCATTTAAAATTGAATTAAGCAGTACAAGATGCTATTCTCCTCTGTTGTTATTATATCACTGTCAATTTTCCTCATGAATTACCTAATTCGTCAATCATCTTACCACGTTACAATTATTTATAATAATCAATTTTCTCTATTTCATATTTTAACAATGGAAACATTGTTGCCATTCTGTTTTGCTTTCTTCGGAACTCTTCAACAGTTCCTCGGGACATATGTGTTCCAACGGTATCGAAATGATCATTGCAGCTTCGCACGGAGGTGCCCCGAGAGTTTCTCTACAGTTGAAGGATTAAGATATCCCGATGGACGTCGACAGGACAGCTTCTCGCGATCACGACGCATGTTTCTCGCGCGCCCGCGTCCGCGCTCGCGCAGCACGATTTCTACCTACGTCAGAGCCGCGATAACGATAACGGTGTCGAGAGTCTGCCGGTCCATTCATGTCGAACGATTCTCATGGCGTTTCCTACCTCGCCTTCCGCTCTCTTCTTCTCGCGCGCGCTCGTCTTCCATCTCGTGCGAGCGATTCCTCGATGGTTGGCGAAGAGCGAATCGGAGCCGAGCGATCACCTTGAGGACTAACGGTACAAAACGCGCGCCGCATTCGTTTCGTCTCGATCGCGTTTAGGGTACTTTTCCGCTCGGCGTCAACGAAAGTACACGATCGGCATAACTGTATAGGGATGAGAGTGAATTTCGTCACGACGGCGACGACGGCGGCGACGTCGCCGTCGACGAGGCGGAAGTCTCCTGGCCTCGCGGCGACAGCGGCAACTACAGCAACAGCGATGACGCTCTTTCCCCGGCTTGCTTGTTATCGCGTTGACCTTTCGTGCCAGAAACTTATCGCCAACGTGGGAGTACGATCGGTTTTAACGGGTATAAACCGGCGATTTGCTTTACATTTGCTGCCCGAGTAACGGGACCCGGAAGCTAGTAATCTCAGTTTGCGATCACTGGTCTTACCGATATTCTGAATATGATTGTGAGATTGTATATGTATCGCACGTTTGAAATCGGTTTTAAAGTTTTAAACAAATAAGTCGATTTTTACAGAGGGTTTGCAACATAACTTTGACAATGATATTTTTCAATGCATTGTCAAATACGTTTGCTTAATTTTGCACGATGCTATATTTTTCTCATAGATGGCATTTATTGAATTTCTAATGATCCCTTTCACGTTGTACGCGTTCTATGCATTAATTTCATATACCATTATATGTACAATACAATATCGATGTTAATTAATAATTATTAAATGTTGGTAAAATCCCCAAAAAATTTTTTAAAATCCGAAAAACATGTAAAATAATATCGCCATGTATCAAAAGTTAACATTTCTAAAAACTTTATCTGCAAAATTATATAGTGGCTCTTAAATCGCGTAGGGTGATAAAAATAAAATTTTTTGACCACGTGTCACTTATGCATAACCCAATATCATATTTTGCGATACCATTTCGCAAAATGTATGTTCTTTTACATTTCAAAGTCACGTCGCTGCACCTCGTGAAACTTAACAATTTCAAATCTTCGGTACACGATTGTCGTTTCCATTATTATATTATGCGAGATTTCGATAAGCTAACCGGACGGTTGCATCGCGAGACGATTAAAAGTGAAGCTTCTTGACCACGTGCCCGCGGGTCGTAGTTGGCGTAGGCAGACGCCGCCTCGCCTCGCCTCACCTCTCCTCTCCTCGTCCGGCCCGTGGAAGGTGGTAGGAAGTGAGGCGCGCACACTAACGCCTGCCATTGGCCTCGTGCAGTATGGTAAGTGTGTTAACAACGTAAGCGGGGTGAACGCCCTCGGCAGACCTAGACCCAAAAAGCGCTCTCGTTGTGAACACTGGCCACTGACACTGGGTTAAGGCGAAATCACGTGACGTGAATGCACATAAGTCGTGCACATGCAACGCACACATGTGCGTCCGTGTGCACACGCATTTACTTTCGCGCACGCGTGAGTATGCGTGAACGATGCCGTTGGGAACGGTGCCCTTTTCGAAATTAAAGCTTATGAGGATAAGACTTTTGTGATAATTCTGAACTGTAATAGTATTGTAAATTTATCGATATAAGCTTGAGGAATCCGATATTAATTTGAGCAGTTTTCTTTTAGCTACATTACACTCAGCTCAGGATATGCTATTCAGAAGCATTCCTTCTTTTGAGACGAAGTGATCTCTTTAATTATCTTCGTATCTTCCGAGCGACTACAATGACAATTTTTCACACTTTTCTCGATGATCAAGAAGTTAAATAAATATTTTATTTGCGTAATTAAATAAAAAATTATATATTAACGAAAACTCAAGTTAAAGTATGACTAAAAGCTTTATTTTATGATCAATATATTTATCAAATAGTAAAGATATATTAACAAGATTATGACATAATGAGATATAATTGTAATTCTTCGACACCAATGTAAAGCTCATTAAAAAAATATTATCTTATGAGGTATAATTATAATTCTTGGACACCAACACAAAGCTCATTAGAAATTTAAGGACAGAAAACTCGTTGGCAATTTAGCATTCCTCGCGCGGGTAATTTTGCGATTCGTCCCTTAAGGGGTAATTTTTAACTCGTTATGATCAAATTTTCGATCTTGATTACCGTTAATTAGCGAAAGTATAGTGTGACTTTGTAAGACAGATTTTGGAGGAGCACGCATACGCGCGCGGTCATTACGACGTGCGTGAATCATTAGTGCACTGATTATATTACTGCAACACTTTCTTTCGGATGGTCGAGTTCTGGTCGTCGCTTCGGAAACTTCGTGACCACGCATAGTGAGTCACGAAACGCCATCGGTAGACCTTGATGGTGATGATATTCGCTGGAATAATTTCCGGGAAAGTTGATTCATTGATTCATCGGTTATCGAAATCAATAAAATCGATGATCGTAGTCATTGACCTTTGAATCGAAATTATCGAATATCGAGACAAGAATTATACAGCTATCTTTTCTGTTTATAAGAACACATTTATGAAAGGTGCAATTAAATAATACAATTAGAAAGAGAAATGTAATTAACAAGCTTTGAAAAAAATTAAATAATAAATAAATCTGGATAAGTATACCCGAATGTAATTCTGAATTGTTTTTCTCAATTTTGCATATTTTTTATCTCTTTTATTTTAATCTTCTTACATTTTATATTCAGCAATATAGGAATTTTTAGATAAAAACATTGAATATATATAACTCTATTGATTTCTTCTACTTTGTTATTTATACTTTTTTGCCTCTAAATATTATTATTATTGCAAGGTGCTTTAATTTTTAGTCCTGTACTGATCGTTAATGCCTCGATATTGAAATATTGAATATCCTTTTTATTCGTAATGTTTTGTTATTTATTTCTGGAAATACATAGTGCGATATACTTAGAAAACCTTATATATATTTATATCTGCTTAAATATTGCTTAAACCTCGATTTTCTAAATTTGTTTTCGGTTGTAAGAATGCAGGATAAACTTTCTATTCGAAAACTGAGAAGAATTTCGACGATTTCGTAATGATCTGGGAAAACATTCGATTATGAGATATTATACGAGCATGGCGCTTTCGTATAATTAGCGTATCCGCATATACGAAACGCATTTCCGTGGTTTGTAAAAATTCGGATGTATCTTTCGAAGATTGAGATTAAGAGACAACCGTATAATGAGCACGTTCCACATTCCTGTACTTCTGTTTACTCGAACGCCGATCGTCTCTTTCAGCAAGCATTGACCTCACTTCTCGTTTCGCGCATTCGCCGAAGGAAAACACCGGAAATACCGATTTATATCGCGCGCTTGTGTATTCGCTCGGTTATAAAATAGGTACGCGCGAATACAAGGTAATTGTTACTTCGTTCGCGTAATTGGGTGACTGCATGCTATTCATAAAGTTGAATAGAAATAGAAATAGAACAAATATTTATTTAGTATAATTTAATATATCTGTGAGAGAAACAAAAATCATTCAACAAGTTTCCTCAACGTTTTATTTCTATAATATGTTTATTCGTAAAATATCCGTATTTTATTTATTCTAACATAATCTTAATATATATGCATGAATTGTTATCGAAATGTCTTTTTATTTTACGTTATTCCTTTATTATTATTAAATATTTTTTAAATTGAAGAGAATATATTATATCTATATATTGAACATCATATATTGTACATTGTACGTTCCGTTAATCGTAAGAGAACTTGTGCAAAAAAAAGACGTCAAAATTGCTTAAAGAATCTCCTAGCTGAAAGAAGGTACGCGAATTCCGGGACGCCCCGTATAAAACTCCTCCAAACCGCGGTTTCGATCCGTTCTCTGGCATTCGTCGAGGTGACCGAGCACCGCGGGCAAAGCACTTTTCTCCGCGAGGAGAACTCGCTTTTCCGCGCGCCACGCGTGGTTTCGTCTTCTCGCGGATCGAGGCCGTTCGCCGCTACACAGTGGCGGATTTAGCAAATGTCGAGCCCAAAATGTGAAAATTTCAAAAACGGTCAGCGATTTTAATTGCCGCGTGAAAAATTGTTTAATATTCATTTATGTCATATTTATGTATGAACATTTCGCTTATTCGAGAGAAGTATTTATATCGCTGCTGCAGATATAATTTTCATCGATTTTTACTTTTATTAATACCCCTTTTTTCCATAATTTATTCGATCATTTTTCATGGGGCTTAGTCGAGAGATCCACCCGAATCCGCTGTTATACAAGATAATCGTCCAGACGCGTGTAACAAGGATGTATAATGCATCTTGGGGCCGCTGCCGCCGCCGCCGCCGCCGTCAGTGGATGGTGGAAGTCCATCCTTGATGGAGGTTACTCCGGGGCATCGTCCCACATCTCCTTGGATATGAACTTGCGTCTTCGTTCGACTTGCCGGTCATCTCCCTTCGGCTTCTCCTTCCTCGTCTCCTTCGTCCTTCTTCCTGCCACCTCCACCGGTTGTCCGCCGGCAATACCTTCCTGCCTCCCTCCCATCCTAACCCGGACTTGTCCCCCTCGTCCGCCGTCTCCAGACTCCTCTATCTTATTTCGTCTCGCTTCTCTCTCTCCCTGCCCCCCTCTCACGTTTTCTCCCCCTTCGTTTTGCATAGAAGACACTGTGCTACGTGAAACGCGCGTTCTTCACAATTTTCAGTGTTTTTACTCTCGGTTCGTTGTAATTGTTTGCCGTTTTATTGATGGAGTCTTCGATGAGACGCAGTCTCACGGTTAATTAATCTCTGTTTTTTCTCTCACTCTCTCTTTCGCTTCTCCGTCACTCCCGTCTCTCTTTAGTCTTCCCTTTCTCAAGCGTTTTGTTCGGAACAATGACTTTCGTAAAATAAGAGATTTTTTAAATCAAGGAATTATATTCTTACTTATTTTTTCTATAATTTTTGCCTACATTAATTGTAATTGCATAAAGAAATATAACGTAGCACGAACGCAAGGGATTGTTGGATTAAGGTCCGCCAGAAGTATCTTTCGCGCAATGTCCTTGAATGGTTATCGACTTTTGATTTACGCCATCTTCATTAGGGGTTCATGGCCAAAGAATTACATCACCAAGTCTCCCTTTGCTTTCCTCCGGTAGCGACGGACTCCCTCTCGACTTCTGTGCGAACGCCACGGAAAGTCAACGGACAAGGTAGCGCGACCCGGATTACACTCCGAGGCATCGGTTCCTTCGCACTTTTCTTCTCTTCTTCGTCTCGAAGAGATTCCGCCGCGCTCGGCTCAGGGTCAAGGCACTCTCTTGGAGGAAGCAACCAGCGGAGGCTGCCCTCCTCCTCCTCCTCCTCTTCCTCTTCCTCCTGCTCCTCGTTCTTCTTTCGCGCGTCCTTCCACGAAGCCGAAAAGAGAAGCCGAGTTCCTGCCTTAATCCTTCTCTCGCTCTCTTCCGTCATTCCAGCGCCGGTCGAGATGCCGATAGATGGGACGCCGGCGAGGTCATCTCTTTCATTTTCATGAGAATTGTTAAACTCGAGGACGCGCGCGAAACGGCGAACGCGTAGGGCGCCTCTCGTCGCCACTGGTCATTCAACTCATTGAATTATCTTCATTCCGCGTATACAACACGTTTCGTTCTTGCTTACCGCTTGCTCGCTACCGCTCGCTTCTCAGATATGCAAATGTTTTTCTGATACAATTTATTTTTTGAACAAAGAGATTTTTTTAGATAAGACTCTTTGATTAACATAATAATATACGAGCAAACATTATTCTAAAGCAATTACGAAGTTTTATGTAGGTAATCAAATGTAAGATATTTACGAAGCGTGAAATAAATTAAGTATTATTATTAAGTGTATCTCGAAATTTTGGTAAGTTATGACCACTTTCACTATTTTACCGCTACATCTCTAATGACTATGGATATAACATCGATATTTTTACTTTCTGACATAATATACTAGTCTTGTCGGGTCGAATGTTTCTTCGTTGTTGCTTCCAATATTCTTCTTTAGTCCCTCTCACGATCCGCGCACTCGGTATGCCCTTTCACGTCGGTCTCTCTGTCTCCGAGGTGTTACAATAGTCGCCCGCAAGCGGGGATGCTAATGTCGCTCCTCACAATGTCAGCGGCCAAGGATTCGTGTTGGCGGACAGGTAAATGGCCCGAACGTTGAACCGACGAATGACCTCCGACAACAACGGAGGCCCCCGTTTTCGGTGTCGAAATCATCTCACGCCGGAATAACACCGCTACAACAGTACGGCAACTTTTTACGCGGCGTCGCGTCGCTGTGCTGTGCTCGTTCAGCCGATTTGCCTGTCCATTCCAAGGCCAATTTTGTAAAAATTTAAGACGACGCGAAACTCTGCCGGTCTTAGTTACGTATTGAGCGTTGGAAGCGTGAAAATTTCCATAGCGAGTTGTGTGCTTTTATAAAATCAACGTGCAACCATGGAAAGTGATTAAAAATAAAAATAAATCCTTGAAAATAGACTCGCTTGTGCGTCATGGCTGTGCCAAGGCTTTGGATTTTTGTAGAAATAGCGGAAATAACATTTTGCAGTTTGTCACATTGACGTCTCAGAGCAGATGTTTTTTTTCTCTCCGAAATGTTTTTTCTATAATTCACAACGATAAGCAGTGTAAATATGATTTTTGTAGAAATAATGGAAATAATATTTTGCAGTTCGTCACATTGACGTCTCAGAGCGGATGATTCTTTTTCTCTGAAATATTTTTTCTATAATTCATTAATAAGCAGTGTAAACAAGAGATATTTACGAGGTTCTACCTTTATTTTAAATCTCTTTTCCGTAGTTACACGAGATTACGTGAGAGCAGAAATTTCCCCGTTTTTAACATCATAACATACGCATACGTGATTAAATTGATTAATTTTAAATATGTAACATCGATCCTTAAATTTCAATATTCACGGAAAAGAATATATTGAAATTAATTATGTTTGCTTCACAAATCTATTAGATTTCTTGGAAATCGAACGGACGTGGTTTGGGAACGTTTCTCTTGGCTCTCTCGATGTGCGAAAGAAAAAACAAATGGGTTTTATAGTTTTATTTATATCGAGGAAGGCGTCCGACAAGACTACGCGGCAAACGTCCGCGCTGTTGACCTCGAGATTGAAGACTTAACAGTCATTCTACAGTGAGATTCCGATGTCAGACAAATTCGAGGTAGATGGACAGAGACGCGAGGGACATATGGGAAATGGATCAAAGAAGAAAGATGCTAGATGAGAGAGAGACGAAGCCAGAACCCGCCGCAGTACGAACCAGCTCGCCGAGGATGTAACGTTATGTCTATTAGATTCCGGAGAGGGCCAAGAGGAACGTCATGACCAAAGCCCACAAAGACACGAGGAGCAAGATTAGGATTCGAGTGGACAGCATCCAAAGCTGTCTCCTCTGGGGGATAAGGCGGTTTACGAGAATTCTCATACAAGCTGACGTATACGAAGGAGCAGAGGCAATTTATCGTGTTATTACATATTCTACTGCAGTATCCCAATTCTCTTCGGAATTATGTTATTTCGCATCTAATATTCAGAAAACTTCGATGTATCAAATAATATTCAAATGTACCAAAAGGTCGCGTGTTCTATAACTTAAATATAATCAAAATAATAAATAAGACGTAATATGTTAACGAATATGTATTTAAATATTATTTAAATAACAGAATTTTTTAACTCGACTAATAAGTGAAGCAAATCAATCACAATTCTCTCTCTCTTTCTCTCTCTCTCTCTCTCTCTCTCTCTCTCTCTCTCTCACGTGAGTCTTAAATATTGTTAATTATATATGTAGCGCGCATAGTATGCAGCTCGTGACGAATATCCCTTTGTTCGTTGGCTCGATAATAATTACAATTACAAGCGAATGCCTATTAAGCTCGCGCTTGCGTGGACGAGTCCCGTGGAGGGATTTTCAGGGACAGTGTCGAGCGGAGCACGAGCGGGACAGAGTCAAGGCGAACGGTGACGTTTGTGGGGGACGAGGAGGGAAGGGGCGGAGGAGAGAGAACGGGGAGCCGGCAAGCCTCTCCGAGGAGAGAGGCCATCAGAGCGCGCTCGCTCTCCCTCTTCGGGACGCGGTCGAAGACACGAGACACCACCATGGTCGCTCGTTACATAAGTAAGGTAAAGGATCTCCTCTTCTCTGCTCTCCTTGAGTCGATCCACATTCGCGATTATACCACTTTCCATCGACCTCTCCTTACCCCGAGCGCGGTACGCTCGTTCGCGCGTGTAAGCGCGTACGGGTCGTCCGCGCGTGTGCGTGTGGCCCACGTGTAATTATCAGTTCGATTCGGGGCTGTTGTAGAATTTGGCTTACAGCGTGATACGGACGTGCGTTGGTTAATAAATTTACAGAGCGACTCTGCATCGGGAATGCGCGGGTCGTCCTGTTCAGCGGATTTAAACGCGATGGGGAGCGTAACTTCGAAAAGGAGATTAATGTTATAGAAACGGGGTAGCTTGTGCATACATAGAGAATCACCGTTCCAAAACTGTCGTCAACGCTTTTGTACGGATGTTGGGACCGAGTTGGAGTTCATTCATTTTTGTATTAAAATGGAGAGGAAACGTTCAAAATAAGTCTCGTTTTTTAATATAATCTGAATCAGATATATATATATATATTTTTTTTTTTCTATTATATGTATACATATTTAATATATTTTTTATATATTTATTTTTTATAGAGATAATTATCAAAAATTAAATGAAAAAATAATACCTCGAGTTTCTAAAAAAATCCTTCTTTAGATTTTTCCTTAAGCTAATATAGAGCTGACCTCTATTATAAACAGAATAATAGATAGAATATATATATCTATACATATATACTCGAATAAACTCGAAGTATCTTTTCATTTAATTTTTGATAATTATCTCTATAAAAAATAAATATATAAAAAATATATTAAATAATACATAAACATTGTATTTTTGAATCCACTTTGTGAAGACATTGTAAAAGACAATAACAAAATTGCAATTTATAAAACTTAGGGAGTATGCCAAAAAATATTACTAAAGGTTACAATATGATTTATTAATATTATAATTAAAGTTTATTTTGCAAAGAGTATAAGACTTCGCACGTAAACTTACGAATAACTTTCTTGGAAGGTATCTCCCGTTTTTTGCGGGAGGAGTCCTCGAAATTATATAGCGCCTGGGGGCTCCGGGTGATGTAAAAGAGTCATTGTAAGTGGGCTTGGATAAATTGATGTCGGAACTGATGAAATAAATTGTAATTTGGAGGTTGTCATCCAACGGGTGGCTCGCTGTCACGCAGGAGAGGCGAGCGTGCATTGACCTATCGTGTGACCTCCGACAACACGACCTTAATGCCGATGATGAACTCGAGACGCCGATTTACGTGTGGTGCAGACCCTTACACATATTCAACTGTGTGTGCCGAAATAAATTTCCACTTCTGCGATGCATGTGTGAAACCAGTCTTTAATCTTTATACAAATTGCTGAAATTGAGTTTTAGCAGCAAAAAAATGAAATAAGTACTGGAACCGAAAAAACAGGTTTATTACGTTTGACGAGAATATAATCGTACAACATTATTCAGTCTTTCCATTCATCTTTTTGCTTTTTGTTTTAAAAATTTAACTAAATTTAATGGAAATTGAATTAATTTTGTGACAACTCCATCTATTGTTAACGTTTATTTAAACTGGAAATTGTCGTTAACATTTTATTATAAAGAAATATTGATAAAAATTGGAAATTAATGATTTAATTAAAAGTATGTCAACTAAAAAGTTATAATAATTTTTTTATCACGATTGTTTTATCATATCGCGTAAGGAAATAGTACAGACATCTATAGAAGAAAAGAGAAACTAATTTTACATCTGTGGGTAGAACATCATCAGCAGAAGATGGCTTTACCTGATCTGCTAGATGGCAGCAGAATAAACGTTATCAGACGTTTAATTATGTTTCTGTTCTAATTAATCTATTTAATTTAATATCATATTGGACAATCTTGTATTGACGAATTGTTAATCAAATCAATTTGATCGTATCACAGTTCTGTAACTGTAAATTATAATTCTGCTGAAAGTGTAATTTCAATTCTTGATTAAAATTTACGATTTATTATTTTTTATTAATTATTTCCTTCAGGTTTTGCAGGTAATATAAGTAAATTAGAGAATCAATTCTACATGTATGAATTATTACCCACTTTTGAAAAAGGCATATAAATCGGAAATCATATTTAAAATTATTTTCTTCCCTTTAATGCTAAATAATCATCTGGGTGCATATTATATGTACGTTACCTCTCGTCATGAACGGCTGTTTTCATTGCATGTTTTGATAATTCGTATGTTAAATAGATTAATAGCATGTAAATTAATCAATAGGCTGTTAAGAAGCATTAAGAATAAGCATTAATATTCATTACTTATTTAAAGTATTTAAATTATTTTTATAAATTTTTTTTTCAAAAAGTGGAAAAAATCTTAACACATTTTGTATAAATTTTAAATTATATAAATTCTAAATTTTTAATTCTATACTTAAAAATTAAATTAAAAATTTAGAATTTAGAATTAAATTTAAAAAATATATTATAGTATATTATATATTATATTATAAAATAAATTCAATTTACATTCTTAATTTAATTTTTAAATTTAAAACTTAAAATTTAGTGGTGTTTTGGTACTATTAAAAAATCAAATTCTATAAGTACCTGAATAAGATTAGCTATTTTTAATTATTTAGTTTTTTAATGTATTAATAATAAGTGACTATTGTTAATTATGTGTGTGTATTAATATATTAAATAACTATTTAACTTTTTATTTCTGTGTGTCAACCATATTTAACGTTAAAAATACAAAAATTTCGTTAATTACGAGGTAAGTGAGTTGGTAATTCATTACCATTGTGTAATGAATTCTCTCTATCATTCTCAATTTCAGTAGAATTTTCGATGATAGGAGATGAGGTAGGAAACCCCTGTGTAAATAATTACATTTATTTATTTATCAATTTTACAGTGTAACAGTGTATAGGATACGCTGAATATAGAATAATCTCTTTTTTTTTATCGTTTACTAATTAAGGCGATTAGTGTGTGTAAGTGACTCCGTCGGATAACATACATATTATATTATAGCACGTGTGTGACTTATATTGGTTGCGATTAACAATTCGAACGTTCGTGGTTCGAACTTGTCTCGTAGTTCCCGTGTTCGTGGACTCTGTTCGCGCGGCGTTACACTTACCTTCGTTCGCGTTGTATAACAACAGATTTGATATTAAATAACGAAGTAAATTACTGTAAGTTAGTTCCCTTTTTTTTTTACTCCTATGGTATTCGGTGCGGATAAGGCCACAATTAGTATTTCCGCGTGTGCGTCCGTCGCACACTCGTTCGCATGTATGTATACTTATATGTGTGAGTATACTCGTGTATGTCCGTGTACATGTGTGCATATGTAATGGATAAGAGCTTTGTCCCTTCTCTTTCTCCTACATCTTTTTTCAACAAAACTCTTTTAACATGTTATTGCAAAAAAATGTTCGCAGCATGTGTGTGTATATCTGTGTCGTGTACGCATGTGTCGTGTGTCATATGTAAGTGTGTGTGCGTGTGCGTATGTATGTAAGTGACGCGTGTGTGTGTATTTGTGTGTGCGCGCGCGATTTACACGGGGTAATGATGGATCCCTACGTTGCGCGCCTATTTCTCTCGCCGAACGAGAGAAAGGGAGAAAAGGACCGAGAAGAGAAGAGAGCCGGGACATCGTGAAAACCGTAACACGTACATATTGTTTATCGTATTCTGCTTTGACTGACGACACGCGTGTGTGTAACGTGTACAGAAACCGATAAATCTTTTGATAAAAAAAATTTTTCACTCTGCCGATTCTTCGGGCATTAAAATAATTTTCTCTCAAAATCCGAATATATGTATTGACAGTTTTGGAAAACGTCGTGTAATATATGGAAAATTGGTAGAGATAGATTTTCTAATTTCGCAGTTCCGTTTATTAATAGCTGACATTATATTATTCGGATATTACGAGAGAACAGAGTGTCGTACAAAGAAGGCAAGAAAAGGAAAAATAGTGTCTGATAGACCTGTGTCAGTGTGTGGCGTGGATGTGTACATGTTAGACCGTCGCGTTTTTCGCGCGGGTGCGAGTCGAATAGAAATAACATCGCTATACGTATATCAAATTTTTAGTTCTTCATAAGAATATATAATAATATGTAGGACTCTCTTTGTGCGCACACGCGCGCTTATCTCTCTACCATTGTACAAAGCAAAAACGTTATTAATATTAGTAACATCACGAGAGCACGCGGAGCGCTTAGGCTTATTCATTATCCTAATCGACGTGTCCGTATATCAACGATCGTTTTATTACAGTAAGGCGATTTGATTTCTCTTCATGAAGCTCGCTGGTTGCGCATCCTCCCCCCCTTTTTTTTTTGTTTCTTCTCTCCCGTTGTCGTATCTCTTTCACTACCCGATGTCACGCGGTGATCGAGCAGATCATTTCGAACACAGGCAGATTCGCGTCAGTGTCCTCATAAATACACGTATAGAACGAAATAACGAATAGACTAATGTCGCTACGACTACGAAGCTAGAAATGACTCTCGGCGCCGCCTTCCTTTCCGAACGATCAGTCGACGATCGTGAAATCACTGTGCCGACCAAGACGAGGACTTGGTCAGAGGATTCACGAGCTTGGCCGTCCTCTGAAAGAAAGTCGGCGCGGAAAATCTCGTCGAAACACGTCGGTTATTCGTAACAAAAATTATCGCGGCGCTAACGCGAAGGTTCTGCTTTTCTTTTTTAATTTATAATTTTTATTACGTCTCCCCGCGATCTCTCGTCCCTCGATGTGAGCTCCGCGAACGTTCTCTATCGTCTGCGTGCGTGTCTCAAGTTTGACTTGACGGTCAATAAGATTCGCGACGACGGTATTATTATGGCGTGCAACGGAATCCGCTTGACTATACGGATTCCGCGTCGGAGTGCGTCTTGCTCCTCATCCTTTCCTCTCCCTTCGCTCCTCCCCTGTCGACACCGCTGTCAATGTCGTCGTCGTGAAGCCGCGCGCCTTACATCAGCTTCATCTTGGCGCACTCGGGGCAGATGATGTCGTCGGCGTCGGTGATGAAGCCACGTCCGACCAGCGAAGTTTTGCAGCCCGCGCAGATGAAGCAATCGTTATGCCAGTGCCTGTCCTCGAATGAGATGAAGCGAGTCCCGCCAATACCTGCGAATTAATCGATGCAAATCGCGCTTAGATTAAGCTTAATTCCAGCTGTTCACTTATATCGCGTTCGTGTATTGTATTCGGAATTGTTTCTAACGGTAAACGCGCGTATATTCGTTAAAAGATCTATTATCAAGTTGGATTATTTTTGAAGATTCAGCTTCTTAAACCTTTCTTAATACTTATCGTTGGATATTTATTAACAAGAAAATAATTTTTTTATTAATAACTAATAAAGATGATACGCACCGGTGATCGGCTTGGAGCAAGCGGTGCACCTCTTGGCGAAGAGCTCGCCGAAGCAGTCGGCGCAGTACGGTTTGTCGTCGCGCGACGTGAATCGTTGTCCCGCCAGGGAGTTGTTGCAGTTGCTGCAGGTGAAGCAATCTCTGTGCCACGGCTCGTTCTTGTATGTCACGCCGCCGCTGGTGATGATCTGCAACAAACAGTTCGCGATATCTCATATAGGACAAGTCGTTTCATCGATCTGTTGTGTCTCTGCGACGCAATTCACTCGAGTTTTTTAAACACACTTCATAGAACTTATTTCTCGAGATTTCGCTTCAAAACACGATGCGAAGAAAATAGCAGAAACAGAAAGTAACGGTAGCAAGAATCGATTAACTGACTATCCGCATAAAAGTTCAAGTTGAAAAACAGATAAAGGACTATATGTGTCTATATATATTATGTAGACATATAGGATATAAAATATATATATAGAAATAAAAAAACTCTCTTTTAATAACGTTTTTGCTTTAAATATATATATAGATTGACGCAAGCACTGATATCGACGCAATATGTGTACAAGTGGTTGAAGAGCCGTTTGACAGATGATATTGAAGTTACATCATACGCATCAATAGAAAGGAAACGAATTCCAAAGATTGCAAGTGATTTATGAAAGATTTATGGAAGGATGTTAAAAACATGCGGACATTTAAAAGCATACAGGACTTTTGTCGAAAATAAAAAAGAACGTCTATAATTTCGTGATTGATACGTTTATATTATATGAGTTAAATGAATACCGAATGCTGTTGGCCGTTTCATTTAACGACCTACGTAACTGTAAAGCATCAATACGAATGCAGCATCTGTATCAGTGACTTTATCGGATTGAGATTTATGATCTCGCAACGAGATCCCATTTTTGATTCGCCTGTTACGCTCGACGAGCTTTTTGCGCGACACGCAATAAACGAACGCAAGACGGGATCGCGGAGCAATCATCGATACGGAGAAAGGAGTGGCCCACCTTGTTGCACTTAACACACCGGGTGGCGAACTTGTCCTCGTAACATCCGGCACAGTAAATCTCTTGCTCGCGCGGGATGAAGCTCTTCGTGCCGATCGGATTCTTGCAGACCACGCAGCAGAAGCACTTCTCGTGCCATTGTCTGGTCTTGTATTCCATCTTCTTGGTGCCTGAAACATGCAAGCAACAAAATTGAGTTATAAATATAGCGCCTTTGAGATTGAATGACATTTAACTATATTTAACACAATATTTTATTTATATTCAACGAGTCTAATAATAAGTAGAAGAGGAAGAGAAACCTGCGCACATTACTGTTTAAGTGTGTGTTGTTTAAAACACGGTATATATAAAAAGACCATCCAATTTTTCTTCCAATTTCCACTCTTACTTATTATTTTGTTTTTCAAAATCGTTTCATTCCCTCTGTTGAATTTATGTTCAATCGATAAAGAAAATATTGACGCTCACGATGATTGCTTCGCAAGTTGCAGGAAATTGTAAACAAATTCAAGTTTCAAATAAGTGTAACGGGGGTTGTTGCGCTCCGCGTTTTAGCGTCCAGACGAGCGGGTGGTTGCGTGCGGCGACTGGTTGGCTGCAATTCTGCAAATCGCAGTCGCGTGCATCATCGCGTGTTTCGTTCGAGCACTCCGTCAGCTACGTACATGGCGAAATAAATTTTTCGTAAATTTCTTCGCGAGCTCCCTATTGGGCATTATTCGTCTATAAAACACCGTTCGTTGCGAGCGAATTAGATCGATCCGCGGAATTTCTTCGCCCACGGTTTCGCATTTTGCCTCGTTCAGAATCTCGTTCGACCATAGAAAGCGTTCCCGTTTTGCTGTCGCGTATAGATTCCCTGTCTTTCGCGATCCGGAATTAGCACGTGTACAGGTGCAAACAGTCGCACGGGAATAAGAACGGCCGGAAGAAATTAACCGCACTGCGGTCTCGGGGCTTTGATTGGCGAACCGCGTGACTGCGGTGAATTAGGAAATATAAATTATCGAGGCGTATAATAGAACTTTTATCCAGAAATAAAAATGTTAATTTAAATGTAGCTTTATTAGTAAAATATCTCCGCTGTTAATCTCTTTAGTTTTCGACGTGATTTTTCAAAGATGTATTTCAATATATATATACGTGAAGATAAAAGCACCGCTAAGTCATCGGAACAATCGTAACATCAGGATTTCTTTTTCACATTACTTTGCTCATCCACCACGAAATTGCCGTGATCTATAAATAGGAACAAAAAGGTCTCGGTTACTTGTTTTCATTAAGATTAGGAATATTATGCGAGAAACGTGACGTAAACGTAACGTTGTCTGAGCAGATGAGTATTGTCGGTTCGTTATCGTGGTCACGTTCTGGCCTGTGACTCGAAAAACAGGCAGATAGCACCGAAGATCATTGACTAGGAAACGCAAACGTATTGTCTATTGCTAATGCCATACTAATCTGAATCACATACTTCAAGTTAAAATTCTTAACACCATCTTGATATAATTACGCGATGATTATGGTATAATCTGTTGTTTCATACGTGAAATGATTATGATGAAATGTACGAATATGAATATGTCCCTCAAAATTTTCTAAAGATATTTAAAAGTGCTGAACTAAATAAATATATTAAAAAATCATTTAACATAAAATTTTTTAAACATTTTTATATTAGGTTTTAAATTCTATGTACGATTTGTTTGCAAACTTACGAATTTCTTGAAATAAGTATTTATTTTATTTATTTCTATCTTAAATTTTAATATATCACATTCCTAATTTTTCATTTAATTAAGATAATACATTACACTGCATAATTTTTCTTTCTCTATACATTTAATGAATTTTATATCTTATTTTAAAACTTTTGAAATTGAAATATATATGTTACACATGTAGAATCCAATTCAACGACGACGCAATCAAAGCTATTCGCAAAGAACGATAGTGCGCGAGCGTTTGTTTTTTTTCGCGTTTTTTTTTTTTATTTTTCCTGTTATGTCCGAGAGACACACAAGAAGACGAATTAATAATTCTGTCTATTTCGAAAGGTGATCTAAACCCCGGCCAAATGACACACTTAAATATGACATTAAGTATAATAACGTGTCTCGTGAATCATCAGCTCGATCCTAAATGTTTATGACATAGGATCACGTCTGAGAGACGACAAATCTCTCTCGATAGTCTCGATGACGATCGAAAAGCTTGTTTCATTAAAGAACGCTCAAATCTCATTCCCACCTAATTTTTCTTCGAAGATAGACGGATAGAATATGTTATATATACCACGACTTTGTAAAAACTAACTCTAAATTCTCTCCTTGACTGATCTCCAATATGTCTGAAAAGATCACTCATTACCCTATCGAGAATAATGTTTGTATTATCGCAAATCGGCTTGAGTGCCGATAATCGTCTCCATCATCACCGATGTATATGTGATTATTGAACAGCGCGCAATATCTGTTCAATACCAGCTCTAATCATCGTGAGCTGTTTCGTTAAATTATTCGTCACTGAGCACTTTGTTAAATTTTGCTCAATTTAGTCTTCCCCAATTACCTATAACTACATCGCCGCGGCCGTCCATAAACTACTAATTATTCATCCGTTGCATTATTCAAGCAACTAATTACATCTCGATCGCAGTGGACATAATAATTATGTTATAGTAATCAACTTGAGACTGCAGAATCAAAAATATTAAAGCAAATTCAATTAATTCATCTTACGAGAGTTTATGCCATTTTTTGAGAGTATTTTGCTACAAATAAAAAAATGATATATCGCCAAAATTTTATTATTTTTTTCATTAAAGAAGATATTCACATTCTATACATTAAGATCCATGCATTCGATCTGTACATGGGATTTACTGGAAACTGGAACATCTATGATGTTCAAAATAAACATGCAGCATATATTCTTAATTTAGATATATCTTTATTTTTTTCTGCCATTTCTTTTTATAAATATCTAAATATTTTTTAGAAAGGTATATGTACATTTGAGATTTTTATTTTTGCTATTTATAGTCATTTATATGTGGAATTTTCAAGTGCGTTTACTTATTTCGATACTTTTCAAAATGCACATTAAAGATGGACATTCTGATATCCATGTATCTTTCGTGCACGACACGCCGCCTCCTGGACCACTATGACTCAAGTAGAGATTCGTGACGTCACGTCAGCCAGGCAATACCTCCGTATATGTATAAAGCTGATGGCCCAAGGCTGATGTGGTAATCTTATGCGCGTCGCGTTGTAATCCACGCGTGTTATTCGCGCTATCAACGGTGCGTACATGTTAAAAATTGGGTATTTACATATCCTTCATCAGCATCAAACATTTATATATAGTCGCCATTGTGAAGTAACCTTTTATATATCTTATCAGCATTCTTTAATCTTTTAAAATGTGAAGAATATCTAAAAAAAAATAATAGATATGACAATAATGATATTTTACCCACATTATTGAATGTTTAAATAAAAATCCACCCAAAAAAAACTGGTTACGGAATTTATGAATAAAATAATGGAGTGTTTGTACTTAAGGCACTCAAGAGAGATGTATATTTAAAAATACGAATGCTTAATGTAACTGTAGTTATATTTCAAGACATAAAGCAATTCATGCTTCTTGACAGGACACGTGGTAACCGTGTGGAATCGCACCTCATTGTCAGGCACGAGAGATGCGCTTTAACACCTACTTAAGAAGTGTCATTCACGCTCTTAAATGACCTGTTCGTTCGTCACGGTAATGAAGTATCTCCCGGCGCCGGTGACGAGGAAGATTTTTCGATTACCGCAGATACTCTCAAACATCATTTGAAACTCATGCTACTAACAATAAGTCTTTTCATATACCTACATACATAACGCAATATCACGATTCTTATAATGTGTTTTCGTTGCGAACATTAACACGAGATGCGTATGAAGTATTTCAAACTACTGGATATCCATTTAATTAACTGTTTCTTTAGCAATAGACATCCATTAAGGCTTGTTAGTTCCTTCATTGGCCAGACGTGTAAACAATTCAACAGAAACATTATATATCTATTTCCATAACTTTGAATGCCATTATTAATTATTATCATCATTCTTCTTCTTCGATGTTTGCCGATCGTTAATATGATCATTCAGATGAATTTTATGGTCATTACTCGTCAAATTGGTAACGCACCCTTCTAAGCTGACTCTATCGCGAGGCGGAAGCTGTCTCCTCTTTCCTACGTCAGGTCTAAATATAACGAGAAGCAGAAGCTGTCGTGCGGGCGAAAATTTCTTGACCCAGGCAAACTCTGTTCGCTAAACGTACGAAAATGAATGATCAAAGTTGTATATAAATTGTTTATCTCATGCCCGCGAAACTAATCCCAAATGAAAGTTTCTTTCAGCTGTGTTTTTAATTCTGCGACGTGCCTTCTCGACTTTTAATGATGTATTTATCTATAAATATATTCGTATAATTTTGTATGTATGAGTAAGTAATGTCAGCGTCATGCTCTTTTTCATTTGATTAATTATTTGGACAGAAATATATACAGCTACACACATAATTAAATGTCGAATATTTGCATTCTTATGTAAATGAAACCTGAATATATCACGTTAAGGATCGGACTTGCGGAAGAGATCAGCAACTCAATAATGATACGTTTGTTTGGACATGCCACACCAATTGACATTCAAGTAAGTATGTATCGACGATACGATCTGCCGTTATGCAGCGATTGATGATATCATTCATATTAATACATCGATATCGAGTGGAATCCCCTTTATGGAATCACGTTTGATGATATGCGATTTCGATATAATCCGTATAACTGCATCGCGATTGCCAATGTTTTTTTTCTTTTCTTTTCAACTCGATCTACTCGTGCATCGATCCTTTTTCTACCAGCTCAGCAATAAGACGTATGTATATAAACAGGACAGTTCGTTACAAATTGCACAATTGTTCGCTTCTCTCGGAACACGTAACGTATATTAAAAGTTCTGGTGGGACGATCAAAACGAGTTGCATATTTTTTTTTTCGTCGCAGAGCCTTAAACACGCAGTCGCGATGTAGGCCTTTTCATCGCATTAAAAAACGAATTCCAAGGTGTTTCACAACGATTTTTACGTCAATCATCGTGTACAATCGCTGACAACGTCCGATTACGTATTTGAGCGAATAAATTACGGCGTGTCAGAACACGTGTGTTCTTTTAAACATTTATGCAATTAAAAAAGATATTCTTTCCGATTGACTTTCGTCACCGTAACTTCGACGAATGTTTCCCAATTTAATGGTACGTGACGAAACGATCGTAATCGCTAATTGGTTTTTTCGTTATGAATTAGAAATTAATCGCAGATATGCTTCCTTTGAAATTACCCGTTTGATTCGACGAAGCCGCGATAGAATGCGCATGCAATTCAGTATATTTAACCGCGTACACGTGCTGAGACTATCTGGACGTTTACGATGTCGTGAGTCACGTTTGCAATAAAATCAATCATAGATACGCGAGCCTGCACAATCGTCGTATGTACAAACCTGCCCGCCTATACGGAGTGTCCAAGGTTTTCTCGCACTTCCTTCTATCTAGCAATCTTTTGATCAATTTGAAATTAATTCGGAATTTTCGTGATTATAGATGATTAAAATTTAGGAAAATTCAAATAAAGCTTGAAAGAGGCAGATGATAAAATCTTATTCAACTTCAAAGTTTAATTTCGCTTGCTTTTAAGAGACTATTGGCTGTATCATTAGTTAAAAAAACATTTAAAATTAAGTGTTAATGACATTTTGTAAAAGAGAGATATTTGAATAAATATTGAAGTACTTTGTAAACTTCTTTTAATTTTTTTTATAATAAAGAAATTAATACGAGACGTAATTGTAGGTATATTTTAAATAATTTAAGAAGAAAGAAGACGTTCAAATTTTCTATTTTTATCACGAAAGGGTTGAGTATTTAATTTTGTAAAAAAGATATAATAAAAAAAGTTTTTTCTATCAGCATATGTACGAATAATTTGCTTTAGAGTTCAACCAAGTATTTTTTTTTCAAATTGTATAATAGACGTGCACTTTTGTAATAATACAGGACAATTTGCATGATATAAGTGTTTTCATAGAAGAAAGATTAGATGCAAATCGATTGAATGCCATTATCATATTTTAGTCACCTACGTGACCATATCTTATTTCCGCATTTTCACACAATCAACACAGTCTGATATCGTTCGATGATATAATCTATATTTAATGCAATTACAAGCAATGTTAAATACAATTAAAATCTTTATTTATGTACTGAAATTTTACCGAATAAACTCAGATTTTTATGCATATGTTTGTCTGCCAAACAAATTATTTTTATAAAAAAAAAAAAGAATTTTTTACACATATAATACAACCATAAAGAATTTCTTCACTCCTACGAAACCTATTATGCTTATCGAATTAAATTATTCCTTCCCAACTATTTTTCGAGATTAATTCCAATTTACTTATCAAGTTTACTCGTTTCGAAAACTCGCAGTTATTTTTACGGATGACTGTCGCGCTATATTACTGATGATACTATTAAGTGGCTGATTTGAATAACCATATTTGTCAGTTACACCTTCGTTCGTATCCACGTGCAATTAAATTAAAAGAATAAGGACGCGTAATGCAGCATTTGCGTTGTGACAACCGAGATTTCCTCGATCTCCATGCTGCGATTCCGTGCAAATATTTGTCAGGCTTAAGCGTAACCATGCAAAACCCACACGTGAACGTACACGGCGACGGGAAGACTCGCTGGTAATCTTCCGCGCGGGCATTATCATCGACGATAACGAGGAAGGGGCCGATAATTACAGAACAAACGCATTAGTGTCGGAGTAAACTAAATTGCGCGAGAAAAATTCGAGCTGATGCGTCGTATCGATTCGATGCCTGTTGATCGTTTGGGAATTAAGGCTTTGCATCAGGTGGCAACTAGCAATTAGACAGCCGAATGCACCGTACACAGCCGAGCAACTGTGCGCACTGGTGTTTCCTGATAAGGTCACGCTCGAGGTTCTCCATCTCCCTTCTCTTCCTCTCTTTTTCTCTTTCTTCCCCCATATACGTTGCGATATCATTACGTTCAACCGGTTCTGATATACCTAAGTTCCTTCAATCTTAGGAGAATTTTGAAAATGAGCCCTTATGTTGCAAAACCCGTTTTGCAAGAACGCGAGAACAAATAAAAGGTTCTTTATGTGTATCTTATCAGATATACCGAAGATGAAAATCTTAATGATGCACAAGTATCATTTCTCTTTAATACTTGACATATCTGATTATACCACGTTTTCAAACGTGGTTGTATAATTTTGAATATATTAATATATGATTATATATTAAATGCAACTTTAATTAATTGAATAAAAGTCTTTTGATTTAATGCTTCTGAATAATGATTTAACGATTCTGTATACGATATATCTGAAACGTATTCCTAAAAATATTTATATTATAAATTATTATTATTACTTATATCTATATCTGTTTGCGATTGCATTATGATAGTATATCATACGAATAAATGTTAATTTATGTTCACTGCGACATAATCCGCTTTTGAGTCGAGTGATTGTCGCGATCATCATTTGGATCATTTGTTTTCTTCGAGTTTTCGACTAGACAGTCTTTGTTCAGGCAGCATTTGAACTTAGGATCACCCTCCATGAAGAATGTACTCAAAATTGCGACATCTTCTCCTTTGCCGTTCTCTTCTCTTCCGTCTTTACCTACAGGCATTCCTTGTGCCATTTGTTCAACAAGTACTCACTCAGTATAAACTGATTTTTGTGTGGCATACGAGATATCTTCTATCGCAGTTGAATCTTTCTCTCGAAACGTTTGTACAAGCAAACACGTATGCACCGGCTGCCACTCGAAGTTTACACGAAATGCGATCTTACAGAAACACAACTTTTACGCGCCTCTTTACAAGGTGTTCTATAATGGTCAAGATTAGATCTAATTTGCGATTAATGACATCGAGATAAATTTACGCGAGATAGTCGCGAATTAATTTATAATATATAATTTATAATATTCTTAATAATTATAATTAAAAATTATCATAATATATCAATATGATTATTTTTATTAAAATGTTTAAATTAGGCGCTTATTTAACAGTTTATTAAAATTGTCATTTCAATTTTGGTCTTTATAAACTCAGTTCCTTTTTATATTGAGCAAATAGGTGATCAAGTTCATTAAAGCGCAAAGTAAATTGTGAGAAAAGGAAGGGGAGGAGAAACCGTAAACCGGCGAGCCGAATAATTGAACGTGGAGAATCGAACGTGCGATTGGATCGAGGTCTTACAAATTGAAAGCGGACCGCTTTTCGGCTCTTGCTGAAGTCATTATTGCGAGCCGCTTGTGTTATCGTGTGACAAGTTGGTCGTTATATATAGCCAACGAAAAAGGCTTTGATTAATACCTGCGGATTATACCTGGATTATATCGCATCTCTTGATATGCGGTGACAAGCATGGATCCGTGCTGATCAAAAGACACATTATGGGGACCCTCAGTTTTGACTAATTCCCTTTCTCAGCCAGGAACAATTTGCATAAGGCATTACTTTTCAAATTACACTAATTTAAATAGCACGAGATAATCCTCGTAATATTTTTGTAATGTAGTGAAATTCGAAAAGTTATGAAATGAGAGATTTAATGTTGAAAGAATATATCTCTCAATTAATTTGCAATTAATGCTCTTATCGCGTGGATTTCGTTTTTGTGATTAAGATATTTCTATCCTAGTCACGTTACGAGATTCTCAAGGATTTTGCATATCTTGAGCTCCGATCATCGATAGAACTGCGCGAATTGAAATTATGTTACTTAACGCGACGTATCTCCATACACAAATTGCATAAAATCTCGACTTCAATTTTAATGAATTTTTGTCTAACTTGAAATCGATTTTTTCATAATGTATTAATATGACTACTAACTTTATTAACTTTGCAGTTATATTAGGCGATTGAATATAAAGATTCTTTGGCGAGCTTTCGATGTCAAGAACGTCATGGCAAATAATAATTTCGGTGAAAATGTATTATTAAGGAAATGCTCTGAATTCATTTCTCTATCATTATAAACTCAACGCAAGAATATACGCCATATATGTGGTTGCGATATTTATATCATATTAATGAATGTCAACGCTGCGACATAATCCGTTTTTGAGACGGACGATCGTCGCGATCGTCACCTGGGTCTGTTTTCTTCGGGTCTCCGATCAGACAGTATTTGCCCAGACAGCATTTGAATGTAGGATCGCCCTCCATGGGGAACATGCTGAAGATCGCGACATCTTCGTCCTTCTCTTTCGCCCTTCTGATTCTCTCCTCACCCACCGTCTTCGTCAGCAGGTGCAGCTTGCTCGACAGTCGCTCACTCAACGCGTCGGTGGCCATATCTTCTCTCAAAAACGTTTATACAAACAAACACGCGTGCATTTGCCGGCTACCGCGAAGTTTACGCGAAACGCGAACTCGTAGAAACAAAGCTCTCGCGCGCCTCTTTACACACGGCGCGGCGCTCTGCAATGAACGCGATTGGATCTGACCTGTGACTATAATTAACGACGTCTAAGATAGAATTACGCGAGACAGTCGCGAATTAGTTATGATTATTTTTTTTAATTCAATTGTTTAATTTAGGCGTTCGTTTACCAGTTTATCCAAACTGTCATTTCAATTCCGAACTATAAGCCTTAATTCCTTTTTAATTCGAGTTAATTAAAGTGCGAAATAAATCGCGAGATAATGGAAGGAGAGAGAAAAGCCCGTAATCCGAATGTGTGCCGAATAATCGAACGTGGAGAATCGAGCCGTGCGATTGGGCCGAGGTCTTACGAGCCACTGAAGGCAGACCGCTCGTCGGTTCTCGCTGGAGTCACCGTTGCGGGCAGGCGCAACGTGTGTTACCGTGTGATAACTTGGCCGTTATATAGCCAACGAGAGAGGCATTCTACGCTGGTTGGTGCCCGCGGATTATATCTGGACACGCGCCTTCAGATTTCGAGACCGTGGATCCGTGTTGATCAAAGACGCACTGTGGGGGATTCTTAGTTCTAGACAACCCACCTTTTCAACTGGGAAAAATTTACATAAGGCACTTCTCGAGTTATACTGACTTAAATAGCACACGAGATAATTCACGTAATATTTTTATAATAAAGTGAAACCCGTCACAAAGAAGAATTTAAGATCTCTCAATAAGTCACGCGCATGCTTCCTTTTCGATTAGGATATTTCTATCGCAGTCACGTTACAAGTTTCTCAAGGATTCTGCATATTGCAAGCTTCGATTATAAATGGACTTGCGAATTGGAATTATATATCCATCTAATGCGACCTGTTTCCATATATACAGAATTGCGCAGAATCCCGACCTCGATTTTAACGATAAGTTTCTGTCTAATTTGAGAGATCAGTTTTTTTTACAACATATTAATACAATTCAATATTAATATCTTTGAAGTTATAACTAGGTATAAGCGATTGAATATACATGTAGTTTAGTGAATTAAGCTTCCACAATGTCAAAAATAGTGTAGCAAATAATAAAATTTATTATTAAGGGAATATGGATTCGTTTTCTCTAACATTAATTATACGTGCTATTCTATATGCAATTGCAACTTTCCTGAAGTTTTCTAATTTGGAGCAGCAAATGACAAATTCGCGTGGAGAAAAGCTATTTGAAATCTTTTATATTTCTTGGCAACTTCTACATTTTTCTTCGGAATAATATATCTCTTAACTGATTTGCAAATAGAAATAAGTACATGACATATTTAATATAAAAGATTGTCAGTTGCTATTTATGGACTGTTATTCACATTTCGTTACATTACAGTGCCTGAGGATTTCTCTGCGGACATTGAATGATTAATGATTCGTAATTTCTTTTAACCGGTTGTCTGGAAAATTTGTTCCATATGACTTTGCACGTAAGTGTCCATAAGTAACTCTTTTCAATCTATTCTTCAATCGGATATCGGAAGAGAATCATGGCGGAAACGGACATAAAGGAAACGGGAAACCTTCGATGTTCGAACAGATCGCATGTTCGCGGTATCACGAATCCGGATCGGAATTTATTAACGATTTCAAAGATTGATACGTAGTTCGCGAAATGCCGAGCTCCGTATACGGACACACGTTGGTACCGAATCATTCACGCCGACAATTTCTCGAATTGACCCCGACGTCAGCTAATCCTTTTTATCTGTCTAGAAGCTAAATTGGAATTCGTCCTAACTCCCACGCCGTCCGACCTTCCTCAATATGTCACGCAAATCTTCCCTAACGAACAACCATGTTGTGAGAACAATGCGAGCTGGATCCTGATGATAAGCGAATTTTATTAGAGCGCACTGCGTCACAAATTTTGAAAATAAGTAGAAATAATGTATCGTTGAAAATTATAGTTTGTGATATTTTCTCAAAATTTTATAGCATCAAAGGTCTTACTTTTTCCGAGGTCTACGATTATAATTTTCTATCCTACTTTAGAACGAAAAATTTCTCTTATCTTTTTAGTTTTTCACAATCTTCTACAATCAAATCCTCAGATATTTGAATGTCATCTATTCAAAGGGCGAGAATTTCTCTCATCTGTTATCTCATCGATTATCAAGATCCATAAGTCAACGCACTTTGAACGCTCAGATATTTAAATTATATCCTAGTTATCTTGGGTAAAACGACATTTGTGCTACTCTGCCGAGGTTCTCTATAACATTTTTTAAATGTCTCATAAATCTTTCGAATGGATCGTGCATGTGAACTGTCATCGTTCTCGTGGTATCTGCTGAAGGTTGCGCGTACTTTAAGCAAACTTTGAGTTGTGTGGATATGGCGATTATCATCTCGGATAACGACCGGTTCCTTCGTCGATTTATCTCGAAAAAGGTCGATCGTCACGGTTGACCACTAATCTTCACAGTTGACCCACTTACGTGCGCGTTTCGATTTCGCATTGGATGCGGAAAGATTGCCTTTCGATGTACTTCATTAATTTGCAGAACGGTTTGCTTTCCATTGTAGAAATTACAGAAAGTATAGAGCTTAATGTCATATATGTGTTGTGTACTATATTTTATTAATTCTATCGAAATTTTTATAAATCCAGTCCTGCGTTATGATTCTTATGACTTTCGCCTATACATTTTCGTAGACGAAGAAAAAGCTTTCTTCAAATAAGAAATAATCAAAGAGATAAAATTAATACTTAGATTTAAAATCTAAACAGACTTATTGTTAGCTCGTTGCAAGATAAACACTTTCATTGTCCACACTTATCGGCTTCATTATCTGTCATACATTCTCATAGCCGAGAGAGTTTTGTGCAAAAAGACTAACTTTGAGATCGATACATGAAAAAAGCCATTTCAAGAGGTAGAACAAGATATCTAAATACGAGAGAAAGATAAATGCAGCTTAATTAAGATGTTTATGCAAAACGATTTAATGCTATTATAAGAGAGCTGGTGAATTAGACGTAAAATGACGTACTCAGTCTCAAAACGGCTCACAATAATTGGCCCGCGTCTGGAGCCCGAGCCTTGACTCAATTACCTTAATAAGAAACGCCGAATGCAAGATCTATCGGTTTTCTCTTTCTTTCTCGGTCGTTCGCGCTCGTACCTGACACCATGAATCACTGTCGGGGAACGATTCGCCAACGATCGATCAAGAACAGGTGTTAACGCGGTCGTAGGTGGAAATTACTAGGAGATTTGTTTCTGACTCGACCTTTCATTGTACGCCATGACTGTTACCTCCGTATTTATCTCTCTCACTTCGTAAATTATACTCTTCTCACGTTTGTCTACGTTTCACGATATAATCGCCGATGTGGTCATCCAGACAGAGATAGCTGATTAATTGAAACATTTATCATTTATGTTTATCGATTGCGTTGACTGTATTGCATATTGGATTTGATTGTGTATTTGTATTTTTACGTTTAAATTTATTTTTACATTAATCACTTTTAGAAAACACATATTTAGTCTCATTAAAATCGAATGGTTGTCAGAAAGTTTACGCGATGCAGTAAATTACAAAGATTATATTATTGCATCATAAAATTCGTAACCTTTTCAGGAATATGTTTATTCTAACTTTCTATTTTTTCTATTTTCGTTTAAAATGCGAAAAAAAGAGAGGAACAAGAATAAAAATAAAATACTTTCATTCATTGCAAAATCTAGTGATCACAGACACAGATTTTTCTTTTTTCAATGATTATATTTTATCGTGTAACACCTAAATGCAAATCTCCCAAAGTTTTATAAAATTTCAATGGTTCTGCTTGCGTCATTATAAAAAATAAATGAAAACTGCATTTCTCACAGTTCGCGTACGTGCTATAAATAGCTATATAAACAATTGTAATATCTGCGTCAGACATAAATAAATCATGATCATATAAACGTATTTACATTTGAAAGACTAGATCGAGGTTCCGTGACATTGTAAGGATCTCTTTAACTGTCGCGTAAAATAAAAATTAACTACAGTATTAACGACTACGTACCAGCACGGAAGATCTCGCCGCATCCATCGCAACGACTGGCGAATTGGGAGTCGTAGCAGTTGCCGCAGTAGATCTTATCCACCTTGCTACCGAACTGTTTGTCCACCAAGGACACTCTGCACCTGTTGCAGAGGAAGCAGGCCTCATGCCAGTGCTTATCCTTGTACGACAGATCCTGAAAACGACATTGAACTACGTTAATCCTTTTCAATTTACATTTATTTTTTTACTTTTATCTTATGTAATTTTATTGCACTTCTGTAATTTGGATAAATCTATTATGTAACTGTTTCATCAGATATATTCAGTGTCGAAAAATTACAAGCTCGTTTATGCAGCGATGTGAAAGCGATTCATTTAAATATTTCTCTTGGTAAAGCTCTCGATCCTGAGAGAGCTAAAATCGCACGATTTTCATTTGGGAAATGCGATTAGCGTATCAAGTTTTGTATTACAGAAGAATTTGATCAATCTTCCGCAAACAACGTCACGTGTGTTTTATCTAAATAATTTCTGGAAACCGTTGCGGATGCTGAGATCATTGGGATTATTAATCATATGAATTACGTAATGCCGCGTGATGATGATGGTCGCGAGGAAAATAACGTCTTCACTTTCCCACTACAGGTCGTTGATTTTTGCGCGTAGGAGCGAACGAAATGTTATAATAAAGGCGATCGGGAAAGAGAGAGGTGCGGAAATCGCGCGGTGCTCGAAGCCCGATACACGGCACCTGCATCATCGCTTCTATTTCTAGAAATGAGTAAGTCAACGCCCATGCCTCTCCATCTATTGACACCGGGTCTCGTAATCATTCGACGGCCGCTAATTACGCCTCTAGGCTGTACAACAAACGAAGTAATTTATCGTTCGCGCACGCATCGAAATGCGTAACCTAGCTCAAGAACGTTCAAGGACGATTTTCTGGACGACTCTGACTTAGCATATCTTTTTCACATGCAACACGCAAATATATAGTTTCTATAAAGCTATTCGCCGTCTGTTGTCACATCTTATTATTTATGGCTTAAATAGTTTAGCACCAAGTTATGATCTTTGTTTTAAAAATTGATACATTATAGAAAATTAGGAAGAGATTTTAAATTGTCTACATCTAAATTAGAAGCTAATAAAAGTCCTGTTCTTTTTTTTTTAATAAATGGAGAAGCATGTTTGAACAAGTTATATATAAAACACTTTTTTCGTATGATAGAAATACCTTGGAGTCGATGCCGATGATTTTGTTGCATTCCTCGCAGCCATTGGCGAAAACGCTTTCGTAGCACTTAATGCAGTAAGGATGCTCGTCTCTGAGAACGTAGCGCTGTCCTGTCAGGGATTCGTCACACTGCCAGCAACAGAAGTGGCCGCTGTGCCAGTCCTTGTTCATCGCCTTTGTGTACTCGCCACTGAAAATCAACTGCAACGCGAATACCAAGCGTTTAGAATGCGTGACACACTCGTGAAGATTCATCTCGGAGCTTTTACATCAGTCAGTTGTCAGTGTATCAAAACTAATTCTAAATCAAATGCTTTTCCTTTAATAAAACATCTTAAAAGAGATATACATAGGACGCACACCCGTAAAATTTAAACGTAGGTTAATTAAATAATAAATGTTAGTAAAACAATGATAACAAGATTCATAAAAACATTTAAAAAAACTTGTGCATATTTGAAAAACAATGTAAAAATGTTTAGCTCCTTATAATTTCCATTCTGCGATTATATTACACATGAATAAGTAAAAGGAAAAATTAAGATTTAAGAAATATTTTATATGTTTGTCATTATAGTTTGCGTTGCTTTGTATATCTTTATGTAACCTAGTTTGTTTTAATAGAGAGAGTATTGTCCAATGTTTGCGTAGTGGTACTTTGACTCTGTTGCTACAAACTATGACGTAATGTACACCGTTGATGTTGGTATCAGTAGTTTCATGTTTACCATGTAACTATTGTTAAAAACACTTCGATTTAAATTGTTTCATAATGTTAAGTTTGTATACTAATTAATATAATAGTTTATCTTTATAATATTTATATATGGCTTAAACATCTCTTGTTGTTTCTATATAAAAGAAAGAACAAGTTATTGATTTGAATATTATTGAGATTTCTCGAACTCACATAAATTCCAGTTATGAGTGCATAAATGTGCCGTGAGTTAGTTTAAAATTTATGAATTCTAATCGTCAATTATGCCTTCAAATTAAATTTTTGCTACGCATTTTGGGCTATGCCTTATTCCTACGCTGATTTTTGAACGTTTAATGCTACTAAAAGAGAAAAATCATTTATGATAGTTGAAGTATTTCCTCAAAAGTTTGTGGAAGTGACATAAAATATCCAACTTGAGATAGCTAAAAAATTGCTCCTCTCAAAGTATCGTGGTTTACTTCTCGTCGAGAGTTCTTCGATCGCCTTTTTCGTTCATGTATTATACGCGATCATGGCGAACGGAATCGTTGATACGTGCTGGTAATATGTACCTTGGATGAGTGCTGTTGTATGTGCTGGCTGAGTATTTCTGTACAAAGTCATATCTATATCGTGACGCGCGTATGACTGTACAAATCTTGTTCTGAGCGTTTTCATTGCGCGAGTCGAACGAGTGTTCTTTTTTTACTTTCTTAATGACAATTACTTGCTTTATCAGCCTTTGAAAAACCGTTAATTAGCGAGAAAAAGGTTAGAGATGTTTCTCAATCATACTTATTGCAAAGTATATACTCCTAATTATATTTTTCCATCAAAAATAAGCTGCATAAGGAAAAGATACATAAATATCAAGATATAACATTATAAAATTTTACGAAATGTTCCAATTATTTTATAACTTTCTTACATGGTAGTTACTGATATCTGTCGCATCCATTTCATTCTTGAAATTTGCATGGAACTCTAAGTTTTAATAAACACAGTTTTAATTAACACAAAAAAGACATATATGATCTAAAACAGTGAATTCTAAAATTCCAGATAACGCACCTAATTTATGTATGCATATAATAAATAAATATAGCACCGTTTTAAAATTTCCTCCTCTCATTTTCGATCAACTTGACAATCTCAGAAATAAAATACACCGTTCCCATTTTTTTCTTAGCAGAATAGAGAATCGCCGTAACTATAGTGGCTTTTCAAAAGCTGATAAGACAATCATGCGATCTTATGAAAGAAGAGCCGTTTCTCTTTTTCTCATGTAATTTTGGAAAGGCTCGAGTTCCTGGAGCGTCACCCTAGTCCTTCGCCAAGATACGGCAAGGTACGTCCGTCGGATTGTGGCCCGCAGTCACGAAATGTCAGGGGATATCCGGAGAGGATCATTCACGACGAGCGATATCGTTTTAGATACGGCAAGTGCGGTCTTCGCTCGCGTGACGAGATGGAAAAGCGATGCCCGAAGTTAATCTTTCTTCACTCGCGAGTATTTTCGGCCGCTCGTAAATCGCCCGCAGTTCGAGCGAACGGAGTGAAAGGGTGTTTGAGATTAAACGCGTCGTCGTCTTCCAGGTTACGATCGAGTCGCGAACAAAATGAAACCGCAAGGATACGTCGCTTATAACCAAAGATATTAATTTTCGCGTGATACGATTATGCTAGTTTATGTAGATTATCTATAAAGAGCTCAACAGAATTGAATTTTAAAATTGGCGTGACTTTAATGCTATCGATGGAAATGCCACAAGACGTATTTTCTCGCGCTTATAGTATCGAACATAGAAGTCAGCTAAATTATACCATTTTTTTTCTCTCAAACTCTCAAACAACATCAAAATTCAAAAGACGTCCAAAAATAACATTTATTATTAGAGCATCTTTTGCATTTTATTTTAGACTGGTTGTACCAACAATCTTTGTTAAGTAATCTTTTTGTTAAGTTCACTATCCTTTAATGATCTATATTACAGTCCTATACTTAATAAAGAAAAAGATTCACTTATAACCGAGATCAGCATCAAACTTGGCGCAACCAGCTCTCGAATGTCCGCGTTGTCTGTGCTACCATCACCATTGCTATCATGATTCTGGTCGCGCGCGCGCGCGTAATTTTCGAGGGGGTGACGCTCGCGAAATCCCGCTCCCGGATGATGCGAATCGAGCACGACAGTGACCACGACGACGACGGGTCGTCGTTAAGACGAGCAGAAAGAAAGAAAAGGTGATAAAGAGGCTATGCGGGTCTGCCGGATTGTATCGTCAGCCAGCACATACTCTTCGATGGCGTGGTGGTTCTGCGTGCCGTCGACCTCGGTGATCGTGACCTCCGACGCGTTCTGGTCGCTGCTCTCCCGGCGCTTGGTCGTCTTCTTCACTTTGCGCACCTTGCGCTCGGTGGTCGTGTACACTACACTGTCTACGTCCGCCATCTCTGTGTTCTACCCTCTTCCGTCTTCTGTCGTCGCGATGCGCTCTCTCCTAGGCGACAGAATCAACTGCGGACTGTCGTATTCGGGCGGCTCTCTCGGGAGGGTGAGAAGGACACGGTGAAGAGAGGAAAAGACGAGAGGGGGAGAAAAAGAGAGAGAAAGAAAGAGAAAGAGAGGGAGTCCGCGAGTTTTTCGACGTCGTCGGTTTGGAAAAAGAAATCAGAGCGGCGAGACCACTGGATCCGGGGCTACTACTGCTCAGCGGCTTTCGAGCTTGCGAACTGACTGAAATCTAGGATCGGCCCGCTCCGGGCGTCATCATATCGGGACGCTATTTTCGGCGTCCCGACGACTCCAGAAACGCGCCGCGCGCGCCCCTCCGTCTCCCCTTCGCCACCCTCCCCCGTCATTCTTCCGCACCCTCCTCCATGCCAACCGACCGCTCTCCTTTCTCCGCCACCCTTCTGCTCCCTCGTCTCTCTTTTGGCGTAGCCTCTCCTTCTCCTGAATCTCGATGCAGTGTGCCGGGTGCAACTTTTCTACGTTACGCCCGTCTACTCTTTCTCTCTCTGTCTCTCTTTTTTCCCCTCTCTCGCTCTTTTTCCTCGAGTTTGTCCGAGCTTCTTCAAGCTTCTTCATCTTGCTCTTCCCCGTCGCTTCTTTTGTACGATTTTCCAGTTCAGAATGTTCAGATACCAGTGGCCGATCTTCTCGATGACATCCCCCCCGCCTCTTCCTCCCACTTTCTCTTCTTCTCCTCGACGTTCTTCTTTTACGAGTATTTATGGAGCGGCCTGTATCTGCGATTTGCGCGAAGAAAACGAAACGGGGTCGATGTAGTCTGACGCGAATTCCGGAGGAACGGTTTTGCTTCGCGCAGCTCCTGGGATCTCTTGATACCAGGAGGAGAACGGGGAACTTCCGACGCGGGTGTACGCTTCGTTAAATTCATCTCTCTTCAGCTTTATCCTCCGTGTTAAATCGTTGATGTCGCGTCGCCGTCGTCGTCGCCGTCGCCGTCGCCGCCACTGCTACCGCGTGCGACAGTCGCGAAAATACTCAAATTTATTTTTCATAGCGAAATGCATGTTTGAATAATCGGTTTTAATAATTTATGGCTGCGACTTACTACGACCTCAATCGAAACAACGTAATCAAGAACTGTGAATATGTCGATCCTATTAAGATTTTTGAAAAAAAGAAATTATTGTTCCTCAGCAACGCTTTTCATGTCCAAGATCAGAAAAATATTAATGCTTAACTATCGCTTCGTCAGTGTAAATAATCCATTAAAAGTGCAAAATTCCTCTTAAACTCGAACGTTCGATTTGATTTTGATCGAATAAAAATTATTTCTTACTTAGATATCGTTTAAAATTTTTCGTGATACTCAAGAAATAAAAGCTCTTATAGACTTATTTTGCCATAAATGATTATTTATTTAAAAATAATTATCTAACTCCCAATGTCTCTATCTTACATATTTCGCAAATAGATATCAGATATCACTTATAAAGGGTGAAATACGAGGGAATATAAATCTCGCGCTTGTTACGTTTCTCGTTCCGCTTCATTTATGAAACGTAAGGAATGATTAATTAGTCTATTCGCAAATTTACTAGAGATCGCTACAATAAAAATAGCGGGTTGCAGTTGGGAACAACAAATCTCCGATAGTTCGTAAAGGCGCTATATAAATATTCTTTAAGAGTGACGGCGAGCGACCATAAACCGAACCGTTTACGATCAACCGTGAACGCTCCACTCGCGACTTTTGACGGTTTTGCAATGAGACGCGCCGCGTCAGGCCGCGTCGTAACACTATGACATTTAGTATTTTAGTATTATATCTATCTTTTTTAATTTTATGTATCTAGCAGCGAAAATAGAGAGATCATCCCTTACTGGCGCGTACGTTCGCGTTTCCGTTTCACGAAAGAGTATCAGATTGCCGAGGCTACCCGACACGGTGATAAAAATGCGCGGTCGGCACCCCTCTGACTCAGAAATTCCCTGTCGATTTTTTCCCTTCGAGTCCGCCGAAAAAAAGCTTCGCCGCGCGCGGCGCCTTGATCCCTTGCCAAACAGGTGGTTCCGGGCCGCGCGCGTGGGAGTGCGGAAAAATAGAACTCGAACGAAAAGTAGAGATAGAGAGAGCAATCGGCGATGTAATTGGGTCGGAATGTTTCACACATCACCAATATCCCCCGGCCACCTACGCGCGAAGAAAACTCGCGCGCGGACGTTAATCCGCGTGACGCGGAATGCGAACTTGCCGGTTCTCGATTCGTGAGAATAATGTGATAATAATACACGTAAGAAACCAAAAAATATATATGCCTTTCAATATATTTATTAAAAATCATTGAAAAGAAAGAACATCGTTCTTTTCAATTTTTCTCGAAGAACGGTGTCGTTCTGACTTAACGTAATATGTATAAAGAAATTTCTGCAAAATTGTGTCGTAGCTCAATCTCGATGGTTCAATACCTATTTCCGTGTTGCACTTATTTCTGTACCTATTCTTGAAACGTGATCAGCGATATAGTATTTTATAGTTAACTATTTGTCTTATTGCTAGTCTTATCGGGAAGGCAATATCGTTAAAGATAATTGCAATAAACCGAATGCAATTTTATCTTGTATAATTCAAATAGTCATAAAATACGGGATCGATTAGTTCGTCAGTTTATCGTTATCGTAAACAACGTATCGAAATAGCTGCTCGTAAATAATCAAGATATCGAAATGTCGCGGCGGAGGATACCTAGAATATAATATTACGAGAGCCGGAAGAGGGTGGATTAAAAATATTCAGGCGACGCTTCGCGACGCGAAAAAAGAATGAGGCGTCTGATGAAGTTCGGCGTCGAGTCGGTGGAGTCTCGTCGTCGTGTAAATGTCGTGTTAGATGCGCGCTCGCGCGCGATGTATACGTATATTATTTGCAGACGGGTATGAGATTGATATTTTGGGAGACCCCACGCGAGAGGCACACGGCACCAATAAACGCCGCGGCACCGACGAGAGGGTTCCGCGCAAATATCAAGTGCGTTTTGTTATGGCGTTTGCGTACTGTTCTCATGTGAAAGTGTCCGATTGCGAAATTGCACCCCTCGCATGCTTGAGAAATCGCTGATAAAGCAAAGTAGCCGGCGTTAATTGGTCCCCAGCATGTGGGGTCAATTAACACAATTGCTCATGGAACCCGAATGTCGTTGTTTTATTGTGATACATCTCGAGCATGACTTCTAATTTTGATTGACGCACTCACATGTTGTTAATATTAGTTAGTTTCTCGACTGGCAGTCGATGTTGCCGAAATAGTTGGCTGTCTAAATGGCTCTTGCTATTAGACAATTTTAACTATCTATGTGTGTGTATGTATGTGTGTGACAGGAGCAAGATTGTATAAATATTTAACATATACAAAATAATATATCGTGATTATGTTATCTAAAATAATTTAGATATTTATTTTTACAATTATTTAGTAATAACATGGTAATAGTAATTTCAATTACATTTCAATTACATTCAGTAATCAACTATAGAATTCCGTACATTCGGACTGTTGTGATGCCAATACTTGGTTACTAATTTCACGAAAGTGGGCGAATATGTCTGATAGGGAAGTGCGTGGGATCCTTTAGTAACGAATGCTTGCTTTGCGTAGCCAAATATTCGAAATATTTTGAGAACAAGCATTGCGCAAGATCGGAAGCTTGACTTGCGCGAGATTCCACGCGACGCGACGTGTGTCTGAGCGTGAGGGAGGTTTTCCTCACAGTAGAGTAGAGTATGAAAAATAAAGTTAGTGAACTGTCCGGATCTAAACTGCCTTATCGAATAACATTTATTGACATATTGGACCACGCGAGTAAAAACCAATGATAATTGATGCAATGACCAATGATTATTTAGTCGAGTATTTAGTCGCTAAATACGTTGGATATTAAAAGACTCCATTCGTCTTGAAACCTGCTCGTGGCTATAAATGCACAGCTTCTGCACGTAGCAAATAAATTCTCTAGCTGAGAGTAAATCCCTGCTTTTTTGACTCAACCCGCACAGATTACGACTGAGGATCCGCAATAGCTACACGAGCTCGATTACCACGTCTGAAGTGCGAAAATTCACGCAGGTTTTTTATAGCTAACATAAATAAATAGCTTTCGTCAAACATAAACCACTTTAATTCAATAAATAGACAAATAAAATGTTCCAGTAATTCATGCATAGAATAATGCATAGAATAATCCAGCCTTATTCAGACTTTTTTTAAAGCCGTTTTAATATTTATTTTATTTTTAATTATTTTATGTTTCTATATATTTAATGTATTAAATTTATAAAAGAATTTTTAACTCATTTTATGAGAACATTTTGCCTGATCTTTCTCACGAACACAATTTTTTATTTGTACATATAATTACAAGTATTATATTCATATGGATTTCTCATAATCTTTTAACATACAACAGTAACTGTGTGTGTGAACTTTGGAATTGAAATATGAAGTTTGAAAAAAGGTAGAGTCATAAGAAAATTAAAGCTAGAAAATAACGCGGAGAATCAGATCAATTGTGGAAAATTTTCGAAATTTTATAAAGATTGTTAAAATCAACGGAGAGAGACTTTCGAAAGGGAATAATAAAATGATTTAATTACATAGATTAAAATTGTGATTACCCGTTACTTGAAATATATTTTTAGATGACTGTCAGAAGGCAATCTATTGCTAGAAAATTTTCCACATTCTCACATGTCTGATTGCAATATCTCGAAGAACATAAGTGTAGTTAGAATAAAACAATAATATAAATGTTTTTTTTTTTGCATCGTTTGCAGTGTATTCATTAAATTCAAGATTTTTATGTCGTTACTACAATTCAAGAGGATTCTGAACTATAAGAAGGACCACCATTCTGTAGTGTATTAATAAAAGCCACAAATTTTATAATCGCACGTGTCTGTATTAAAAACTCGATATAAAAATGTAAAAATAATTATTTTACATTACAGTTTTTGAAATTGGTATAATTATATAAAAGATTGAATTATTCTACCATTTTAGATTCTACAAGCGATTACGAAAATATTTAAAACTAAGGATTTATGCAATTATAAAACCTATGACTTTAATTCTCAAGCGTATTACCCAGAATGCTTTGTTCTGATCGGTGTCGGGTGTTGTGTACTGTATAGGTGGCTTTCCGGAACTCACATCCTCCGCGTCGACGAATTCATCGTCGTCCTCTTCGAACGATGATCTCGCTCTCGAGTCCTCCCCTCTCCTCCAAATACTCGATCCCTTACTCGAACTATCGAAAATAACATTTCTGATTCTTTCGTAGTCCTCCTCGCTGGCGTCTTCGAAGCTGGACACTTTCAACGCCTTCGTCTTATCTCTTCGCGATCGTTCCACGGAGGCGACGGCGCTGGTTGTCACGTAAGTTTGTTTATCCTGATCATCCGACTGATCTCTCGAGCTGGATCGAAACCTTTTGTTCTTGAAGGACTTTCTAGCGGAGTTTGCTCGAGAGCACAAATCCTTTCTGCTCTCGGAGAATCCGATGACGCTGCTAACCAGCTCCTCTAAGGCATCATCATCGAACAGTATGTCCTCCAAAACGGTCTGTACTTCTACCGAGACGCTCTTCTTACTCTCCGATCTGGACAACGACGGGCTATTGGTTGGAGATGTGTTCGTCGACATGTCCTTCAACGCGTCGCGCACCGTCTGCACGGATATGTCAGACTTGCGACGTTCTGAATCGCGATTTTTCTTCGACTTCTTCGTGTTCAAATCTTCCGCTGATTTACTGATTTCCGCGTTCTTGGACTTCAATCTCGTAGGCTTTCTCAGGATCGTAGTGGAGGATTTGCCGGATCTCGGTTTCTTCTGGCTGACGAAGGTCTTCTTCTCTGTCTCTTCGGCAGCTGGACGGATAGCCGAGTCGATTTTCGTAAGATCGTTGGAAAGTTTTTTCACTTTTTTGGAAATGTCGGTTTTTTTCGATTTTTTCGATAAATCTGGAGATTTCGAGGCAGACTTTCTCGGTCTTCGCGCGATCCTTCTCTCCTCGTGATCAGACTCGTCGACTGACGAAGCTGACTGCGAGTCCTTGTACCTCTTGATGATCGGAAAGTCATCGAAGGATCTCGTGGTGGGCGCCTCGTTGCCCGAGTCCTTGTCAAAGGACGTGTCCACCTCGCTCGAAGAGGCAGATATTTTTTCTTCTTCGAGGGCAAACGGAATCGGCGTCGGTATCCTGACATACTTCTTCGGCTCCGGCGGAGCCAGCGATCGCGCGACTTGCTGTAAGCTCTCTCTAATTTCCATATTGATTCCCTCCAGGAATTTTTTCGCCTTGTCATAGTCGTCGTTGTCAACATTGTAATGTCGATCGGTTTGGACGATCCACGTTTCATCGTCCTCTCGTATGATATAACTGAAGTCCGGGCTGAGTCTCGAGTCCGGACTGAGTCTCGAGTCCGGTCGAGAGCCACCGAGCAAGTACCTGGTGCTGCACTCCGATAAGGTGCTTCGACCGTCGAAGTTCCTGTCTAACGATCGGAGTTCGCTTCGCACTCTCAGACTGTACTCGTGCAGATTTTCGAGCTTATGCCTAGCGTCGCGAGGTAGCCTCACGTCAATCGAGTGGCTAAAGCTACAGAGCGAATCGTGGATGCTCTGAATGTTATTGCTAGCCGGCTCGTGATAGGAGAGGCACGGTGTTGGTGGATTGATACTGATCACTACGGCGTCAGACGCGTGTCGCAGGCACGCCAGCAGCTCCAGAACGCCGACGCAGCCGACCAACACCGATAGCAATAAACCCATCTTTGAATTAATTATTGAGAATGATCCGAGTTAGCTCATGAATAACCGTTCACATTTGGATTCATATTTGAATGAAGAATTTGTCTTGCAAGCAGAAATTCAAACTTTTTTTTCAAGAAATTGTATCGATTATTGAAATTGCAGTTTTGTTTATATTAATTACTGGTGATATTTGTCTCGTTGCATAATTTAAATGAATGTTCTCGTACTTTCAATCAGCTATAAATAATTATGTTCTGGCAGCGTTTCGAATGATGATCTAATTCTTCACTTTTCATCAAACATGATCGCATCGTCGCTAAAATTAGCTTCACAGACGTCATTAAAATCCAAGAGACTTTTATGCAAGAAACAATTTTTTTAAGTAAAATTTTTAAAACAGATAGTTTCTTTCTGCTGATCGATGAAGATCGTCGTATGCGATTTATTAATTTCTTCCTGTCCTGATGGAAATTGTTGACGAATGACGTCACATAATGAAAGAGAGAGAATGAGTGCCAATTCGCTGGAGATCATATGAGTCGTACACGCCTACCTTTTTCCAAATTCGTACGAAGTCCTACACCGCGCGATCGGGAGAACATGCGAGTCTTCTCTCGAGAGAGAACAGTCGCAGTTTGTAATCTCACAAGAATATTCTGTATTCCGGTTGATGAAAGACAATTTTGGCAGATGCCGTGCGAGCACGAAAACCCAATCGCAAGACACTTGTCTTCAGCTTCGGATACAGCCCAGGATTTCCAAGAGTATTCCTGTGAAGAGTATTCACCGCTCGATATCTATCTCGATGTTCTCCCGAGGGAATATCCAACGAGAACCCCGACGTGAGATAAATTCGAGATCTCGTGAGATTTCTCACAGTCACGTTCAAATAAAGAAAGATACAATTCGTGAGAAATTCCACCTTAGATAACATTCTCGGGGATATTTCTCCGCATCTTTCCAAAGATTCATCGGTATTCTATTCTGGCGTTCCTTCCTGAAAGCATCGTCCGGATCGGGGGGCCTCCGACCTTTCGCGCGAGGCAACCTCGTGGCCTCTCAGCGGCATGAGCACCGGTGTCTGTCGTAAGCACGGTAGTAATTCTTGGTGTCAATGACGTCACCGGGAAGACATACGACGATTACGCGATCTTGAGAGGGGGGCCGGACCACCCACGCGTCACTCTGGTGCCACCACTGAGAACGTAAGCGTTCTCCACTCATCGATGAAGGGGCATTGTGACGTCTGCGTTCCCCCTTTTCCTCCCCCTTTCCTTTCTTTCTCTCCCTTTCGGCGCTTTCGGTATCGAAACCGAAATGAGCGGCTATCCGAACGCGAGGATCATGTCCGATCACGCGATTATCGGCTTATCCATGCGGCCGGATGGCGGCCGGAGCACTGTTTTATTTTCCGCGGGCAAAAGCGGCTGACCAGGCTGGTGGCCGTCGGCTCGTTATGTCCCGATGCGTCGACGTCGACGTCGACGTCGCGAGACGACGGTTACGATGCGCGGGGCCCCGGCTAAAGGCTAAAGTTAGCCCGAATGTCCCTGAACGCGAGTCCCTGTCCTTAATGCACGATGCGATGAACGGCGCGATCGATCGGCTGCGGACGATAATTAGCAATGCCGATCCGCAGAGGTAGAGCAGTAGCAGCAGCAGCAGCAGCACTCACCGCCGCATACCGCGCCGCTTGCCAAAACTGTCGGCCATCGATTGTGCCGGTTCAATAATCGCAGTTTGTTCGCGAGAGAAAAGCAAACTCGCCGATGTTTTAGTGCGAGCGCATCGAATGCGACTCTCGTTCGTTAGAACGACCTGAATATTTCAACCACGTGATGACGCCGGTAATCTCATGTGGCTGCCAGAAGCGTAGATCTGAGAGGTAAACAAAATTTTTCAGTTTTGATGTACGTGGTACGTTAATTTGGCGCTTAGCCACTGATAATTAACTGATTCATATCTGATTGCTTGATAGCCATTTTCGCTCCAAGTCAAGGTTAACTTTAATCTCTCCGATGCTGTGCCTTTCTCTATCATGAAATAAGATTAAGATAAAAATTCCATTATGTTATTGCAACATTAATGGAACATGAGATATAAGGAAAATTAACTCTACAATAATTCTGCAATGAGTTATAAACTTTATGACATGATAATCGTCTGTTATCGTTTTATATTGTCGATGATAATTATATCACTAAAGCCTTCCGTGTTTTTATTAATTGCAAGATTTTTCTTCCATTTTCTTTCAACGCGTACAGATTAGAACGAATAAAATACATCTGGAGGCAAAGTGCAGTTGATTCAGTTCAAACAATTCTAAATTTATCGGAGGAAAATGTGGATTTCTGTACTCGGGTAACAGTACTCGGAAACCGAATTCCGTGCGACTATTAACAGGGTCAAGAATAGTTCGGCTGCAATTCTAAACTGGCTCTGCGTTCGATTCGCCGGATACGTTCGCTGTGAAACACGCGCGATGATTCTCGCGCACGGCGTTTAAAGTTTAAAGGCTGCACATCTCATGCCGCGCGCGGTGTTTACGCGCGCGCGGTCGGCCGCGTTCGGCCGAGAGAACAGAGTGAGCTTCTGGCGTCACCCGATAGATTTTATTTCGGTTACTTCATCGGTTTGTACGGATCAACGTCAGGATTCACGAACCCCGATACCGCGCGTTTTGCGCGCGGTACATCGCTCTGGCGCGCCTCCAACGAGAAGATATCGGAGCGGCGGCCCCCGGATCGAGCCCCTTATCGAACCCCCGATGATCCATATTCGCACGTCGCGATAGCGTCCGCGAACGACTCGAACGCGACGGAATCCGGGAAAGTCGGATTTCGCGGAAGCGACGAGCGCCTCCCCCGGCCGCGGTCGCCCGATTTATCGCGTCCGAGTCACGACGCAAGTGGACAAACAAGATAGCAATGTGACAAAAATGTAGATACAACGAGAACGCGTGCTAAACGGTCAACACGCGTTGTCTCATCGACGAGTTACATTCGTGCGATTATCAGAAATGTTTTACTCACAGAGCAGACATAGCAGATGCAACGCAGGGACTTTTTAAGATTCTATATACAAAGATGTTTGAGATTCAACAAAAAGCAAATTCTTGATTCTTTAGTAATAGAATACAAATAAATTAACACATTCGTTAAGAATTATTATGAATATAATATCTATGTTTAAATAAATCTTTCAAATAATAGCAAAATTTTTAAAAATATTAAGAAAATATAGTTAATCTAAGATCCATTTAAATATCTATTTAATAAAATGTAACACAAAAATATTAAATGGTTCTGATACATCGTAATGACGATTTATTGCGTGCCGGAGATTTAATTATATCATTAATTGTATCAGCGTAAATTACGAGGAATAAGATCCATTTGTATAAGAAATTTTGCGCAATCGATTTAGATTGCTGCATGCAGTCGGGCGTTTCCGAGTAAAGACCCGTTAATATAATTAAAATCGAGCATTGTCTTTGAGTGATATGCATTTGTACTTGAGCCGCAAGGTTTAATCTTAATCTTACAATTAATCTTAATCTCGTCCGCTTTGTTTGATTAACAATGAATAAATTTTTCAACGTTAAGTGCCAAGTGTCTTACGCAGGATATGACTCAATCATTTCTTGGTGCCATTTTACACGATATGTGTTATCTATAAATGCTGTCGAGAGTCTTTAAGATACCACATGTTGAAGACCATTTTCTTTTAAACCTCTTTTCTTTTAAACTTCTGTTAAGATAAGTACTGAGATAATAAATATCCGACACATTTTGACATTTTTCCCAATGTTCGTTCTTTCTGGATAAACTTAAAAAATTGCAGATGAATTTCCGAAAAAACGTTTACTACTGTTAATTAGATTTATGAAAAATCTCGCAATAAGAAGAAAAGATAAAGGATTATAAAATCATTTGATAGAAAAACAATGTTCTTACACCAATATATTCAATAATAGCTATATGATAATTTGTTTAAGTTATTTTAATTAATTTTTCAGTTCGGAATATTTAAGAACACTTACGACACTTTCAATATAATGTTCTTATTCGTATTTTACTGGGCGTTTTTTTTTCCGGAGGCGCGATACGCTCTATTAAAATTCATAAAGACATGCAATGGAATCGGAGAATGAAGAATCGCGAGACACGCGAGTGGGTGATGGAGCATCGGCTGCGCAATCCACCGGTCCGGACCACTTCCCCGACTGCCGCCGAAAATAAACGTGTACGTCGACAGCGTATCGGGATGCAAACCAAAATAAATCGGCGCTGCGTCTTGCGACGTCTCGCTCCGCGAATTCACTCGTCAGATTATCCGACGCGTCGAGTGTCCACTGGCACGCAATCGCGATTAATCCAAAAAGTGTTGCTCGCCAGATCCATAATGGCGAGAGAACATATACATCGCTTTAACTCATTAACCTCTATGCGATAAAAGATCATTTTCTTACGCAGCGTATGTAAATTATATGTATTCGTAATTAAATTTATGTACATTTTTATTTTAAATCTTTCTCTCTTAAATATGTATATCGAAACGTTTTTTTCTTGATTCGACCACATGCGAATAATTAAGAAGCTTTAAAATGTTTTTCGGTAGTTTTGAAATTAACTTTCGGATTAGCACGTTATTTTATCATCCCTGCTAATCACATATGACACTTTTAACACGTTGCTTTATTATTAATAAATGGACTAGCGATTTCGTGAATTGTCGCTGAACCGAATTTCTATCTTTAGCATCTTGACAATCTATTTAAAAAAATTATATTGATGTAATAAGTTTTCCACGAATCACTAATAAGATATTCAACAGAAATATGTGAGGAAAAGGCGACAGCACGTGTAAAGAATAAATAAGAAAAAGCAGGTGTCAACATAATATCAATTTGACGTTATAAATAGCGTCATGGTACCGAACGGTAAGTCGTTAAAGCATTGAGCATACAATCGGACTACACCTTGTCGAAAAGCAAATTGGACTCGCTGTGAGTGGAGGACCTTGACTCTGCCCGTAAAAGCCAAGAACGTACTCGGAGCGGGTCTTCCCCACGTGTGTGCGCGCCGTTCGCAGGTAATGGCTAATCGATGAACCGTAAAAAAAAGCAACGTCCAAACACTCTTGAGAGAAAGAGAGAGAGAGAGATCGATCGGCGTGTAATCCAGATGTAGAAGAAAACGCGTGCTCGCGACATCGTATCCTATCAGCGGCAGCGACGGCGGTTGCGGTGGCGGCGGGCGGTGCGGTGGAGGTCGAAATTAGTCGACCTCCTTGCCCGCACCCGAGAGAGCCGGTTCTCCTGGAGGGAAACGGAACAATGCCAATGCTATTTCGGTCGATGATCGAACGGCGGCGGTGGCCACGGTCGAAGAAAAGCGTGCCACCGGATCTGAAAAGCCCCGCAACTCGTTCGCCGCGAGCCGACCGAATTAGATTAAAGTGGCGGAACTGAAGTCTAGTCGCCGCTGACGGGATTATTCCCTCAGGACCGCGCGAGTCCCTCGTCTCTTCGGTTTGACATCAGGTATACACCTACATCAAATCGACCGTGATCTCGTTTCGCGACTCACAGAGCCCGTTAATATACGCTCTTCTCTTTCTCTCTCACTATCTCTATCTCGTTCTCTTTGCTCTCCGTCGTTTCTTTTATCTTAACTTTAATGTAACGTTGGTGGCGCGTGACCCAAATTGCGTCGTATTGCTGCGAACTCGTTTTTGTCGCGAAGTATTTATTATTGGACCGTACAATCTGTTACGCTATCAGATATTACAATTTTTTTGCAAAGCAATTTGAAACAGCTTTTGCGCGAAGCAAATATATTTTATTCGCAAGATTCTTTAATGGAATCATTTATAAAGCGAATTAATTATTTGCAGTAAGTACAATTTAGCTAAATTTCGCTAAACCACATGCTAAAACTTTAAGATAATCATTCTCAAATTAGTTGAAAAATTATAATTTGCCGTACTTATAAATATTTTTCAAACTGTTTATTTTTAATCAAAATCGCGGAAGTAATTATAATAGTGACAGACTCGGTCTGGCCGATCAAGATGAAACGTACCTCTGGCAACCAGGAAATGGTCAAGTGCAAAGACCTAGCTAGAATGCCTGGCGTTCGAGAGGCGCGCAACCCCTTGCCATCGCATAGCATTTCTTACCAACAAGAGTGTCACTGACATTCTAATTATTTTTGTTAAATGTCTCATTCATCAGCGGATTGCAAAATTCTATTATGACGTTGAAGCTACAGTTATTTCGGACGTCATTTATATCGTGCTATTCGAACCCTAATAGTTTATTATCTGCTTAAATGTTAATAAATATTGTATGTATAAATAAATACTTTGGTATTTAAAACAAAATTTTAGATATACTGATTAAAGTATAATTTTCTAAAAGAATTGGATTACACTACTATAACCGAGTGAATGAGCTATATTTAACACAAATGAGCGCATTCAGAGATACATTTTTAGCTGTTCGAGTTGGCATCGAGCTGAACGGACAACTAATAATGATCTTTTGCTACTAAAAGCTTTAACTAACATTAAATCATAATGAATCGCATCTAAAAGCAAAACCTCGTTTTGCACAATTGGCCAAATCGCAGAGCAGTATATTTACTGTATGCGTTGTTTCTGTTACATTTTCAGTTTATGTGCTAATAATAAATTAGCGGATTTAAGAAGTGACTGCTCGATAAATCACTTTAACACGAGTGTCCATGTAATTTCGCGTCTTGAAGCACTGTTGTGATTAATTTAAATGAAATATACAAGTAATTCAGACAATTTTTCAGACAAGTCTTTCACAATTATTTTACTTTTCAAATTATTTCTGGCATAAATTTATCGCGTATAATTTTGCCTGATCCAAATTTATTTATATCTAAATAATCAAAAATCGTTAAATATTTATCGTACATCAATAATGTCTCCAGAAACAATTTCTTTTTACAAGTACACGTAAAGATATAAATTGATACTTAATTATCTAGCTAAAATTCACGGTAAAATCTTTAAAAATGTGATATTATCGATATTAAAAATTATAATTTACAGACCCGTTCTAAATTCGTATATCATATAGCAATTTTCATGCAGCAGTTGCACGTCGTAAAAACGCTGCTCGCTTGAAATAGACAATATGCCAGAATTTTACGGTGACGCTATTACAACACGTTGCGTCATTGTTACGCCATGCTTTCATATAAAACCCGCCACTTGCTTGTTCGGAGCTCAGAACACTCGCAAAGTCTCGACAGAAAGCTCCAACGACCGTGCCAAAAAATCGCGTACCTACTCCTACAAAAATTGAGAGCTCCATTTATACGATCCGCATTTTGCGCGATTTATATCGTAAATATTTTCGCAAATTGCACCGATGTAAGTTGTCTTTATATTGCACAATCTTTTGCATTAAAGTTGCGTTATTAGAATACATTAATTTTTACTGCAAGTCCCCAATCGGTTGTCACTGTATATTCCATTATCACATCATTTTTATCGTAGACGGAACAATCTCTAATTCACACTGTCGCGACATTGCAAATATGTACAGCGTGAATTGTCTTTGTGTAAATTGTTTTGTATCCTTAGGCGCGTCGTAATTTTACGAGATGTTCGCGCGGGTGCGAGTGGGGGAGGGGGGGAATGTGTACTTTGTTTTCTGGGGTAGTGTTTGCGTACTTTATTATCAGATATACAGATATAAATCGATATAGCGAGTGGGTCATTTCACCAGGGTCCTTACCATCCCGCCATGACTTTTACGCGACGACTTTTCTTTCCGATCGTTCGCGGTTGCGGACGATCTTGGCAGCCGACCCGTAAACACTTTTCCTCGAGCGATTATCGCGCAACCGTGTCTGACTACGCGCTGGCGCACTTCACTTACCGAAATCCAAAACCACCTTTCTCGAGTGACCGCAGGCCGTGGTCGTCACGACGGATTTCGTGTCAGGGAAAGACGCGGTCACTTTTTTTTTGGTTGGTTAATCGGACGAAAAGAAAAGAGATATCGCTTTTCTGTATGGATTTAAAAAGAAAGTACGAATCTCCTACTACCGCAATAAGGATATTACGTCGATTGATTCGCGCGCTTTCGTCGTCTTTCGTTCCCTTCCTGAAACTCTCTGACTGGCTCTAATAAAAGACCCGAACGGGTCAGTCTCTGGATCCCATCGTGGGGTGGGAGCTTCGACAAGGAATCAAAATAGATTACCGGCCAACGAGGTTTCCGGTTGGTTTAAAACCAACCTGAGGCAATAATTCTTAACGAAACAGCTGACACTTTTCGTAGGTGAATTCCGCAACCTCGAAGAATCTCGCGTTACGTAATTCGACTTATGTATATGTAGGCCTACATTACATGGAATCACATGATATCGTAATTTTTTTTACTGTATCGATTAATCTGAAATAAATTCGTAGTAATTCTCGATAAGTTTGAGAATAAAGTACTGATATCAATTTTATTCCGTAAGAAATCCCGAAAAATCCGCAAGAATTTTTATTTTAATGACAGATTTTTTTAAATCTTTAGTTCTGAAGCTGTTTTCGTTGAATTTCAATATTGATGCGTCAACAATCTTTGAATTTGAAGCGATAAAAGATAAAAGACTCTTCGCGTATTTTAAAGCGAATAAAACTATAAAATGACATAATTTTTGATCGATGTAAATAAGTTTATTATGATAAATTTAGTTTTTGAAAACTTGTAACGTTTCTAAATTGCAAAATATATTATTGTCAACTTCTCTGGCGTAATATTTCGTGTAAATTGTTATGATCCGCCAACTGTCTTGACAGATCACAATGAAAAACTGAGAATCTTGGCGCATAAATCGGCGGTTCGTGTTGTCGCAATATAATTTGCATTGCGCAGTTCCGAAAGTGACGAACGGCCGACTATGATGTTCCTCCGCTATCTTACTCGATCTCTATTTTCGTTCATCTAAATAAAGCCGAAAGTGGCCCAGTTTCTACGCAACAAGCGAAACAACGGCATGCAATCGCGCGACATTTAATATTATTCTTCAGATATTTTAAGAGAGGGCTAAAGTCCCTTTTATTGCTACATTGCCAGTTTACGTAGTATTTCGCAACGTGCCAGCAAAGACGACAAACGGAATTACATGTGTGTTGTAACGTATTAGAAAGCGCAGATAATTGAAAGGCTCACGCTAAAAGATTGAATTGCAATTGTATATATTGCAAAATTCAAACACATGCCGATCAGCTAGCTTACCTCGCAAATGTATGTATGTAATATTGTAATACAAAAGAAGATGCGCGTCTCTGTGAAAAACCAGTTAAAGCTTAAAGAAAAGATGCGTTCATTGAAAACCAAATTGCCGGGACGTACGACTTGAACGTCTACCTTGACGACAGCGCTTATATTTGGGTCACTTGAGATTTCAGGTTTTCTTAATGCAAAAGCAATGCCATCGGCGTAATAAACGTCTGGCGAAATGATGTACGGTACGAGGTATAGCCTTACCGGCGTCGCGAGAATGCCTTAAATGGATAGGACGACTCCGTCGACATCCCGGGAAAGAGCGCATTCGAGTACAGATACGATCGGATTGCGCATAATCGATTCTGTGCAGCCTCTCGGTCTTAAATTGTAAACCATGAAATACAGTGATTGTGATCTTTTTCATTTTTTTTTATCTTTCATATATTTACATTTCTTATTGTTTAGCGTTTTATACAATTTCGCTTTTATCGAGCATTTTACGGGCATTCGTACGATCGCCAATGCCAGTTTCACGGACTGTTGCATTAAGATAGATACGTACCGTTGCCGGTAAGGCAGATGGCTGAGGATAAACTCGTTAACCACTGAGGTCTGACAATTACCTACCTCGACTACTGCGGCGGCTTTCCTTCGTTAACGCCCAACGATAATTCTGTTCTTAATAAATATTATCTACTATTGTTTTGTATAAACGACGGATATTTTTTAAAATAATGTTTTATCCATCCCAATGTCTCTGATTATTTTTATATCAATCATGGATTTATTTATGCAACTGTTATTGAATAATTTTGAAACATCTTGATGCTAGTATGTTACAAAATTCAATTGAACTTGATTTTTAGTTGAGATTTTTACTTGATTTTTACTTGAACATGATATTTTTACTTGTGATTTTAAAATTATCTATTTTTATTTATATGGAAACATCATGTAAACCATAAAAATCATCAAACATCAAATCAAGATATTTGCCATACAGAAATAATTGACATATCTCTTTTTCGAATTCTTAGTTTTATCATATTTTGATATGTTTGTGTAATTCATATTTTCTGTAATTCTTTTACTGACTAAAATTATAATGCAATATATATTTTTATACATATATGATACTAATTTTTTTAATTCAAAGGAAATTGCAAATAAATGTAAAGATATAAAGATCATCAAATTATAACATTTCATATTATATAGCTAGTCAAAGTACCACAATTTTTTTACGCGGTAACAATTTGCGAAACAATCAATCTGAATTCAGCAATGGTCGCCGTATTATTTCATGTAAAATGTAAACGGCTCTCTTTTTCCGTGCGTATATAAATGTGGATACTTACCTCGTCACATGCTGCACATCTCGGTTTAAGTTGTTCCGCATAATGCCTCTCACAGAAAAGCATGTCGTCGTGCACGCAATAAGCGAGATCGACCAGGAGCTCTTTGCAATCCGTACATCTGAAGCATGTCGGGTGATAGAGGAGACCCAGTTTGCTGGCTGACACAGCGAGGCTGCCGTATTTCAGGGACGATTCGCACACGCCGCACTCCTGGAAGACAAAAGCCTGCACATTAGACACTTTGCTGTTGACGCGGATTTGCGTTTGTTACTCTCAATATTGATTTCTTACGTCAAAGTTTCATTACCCTATCATTTTACGGAAAGATCTCATTTTGCGTTGTAAAATTCTTGTGAGAAATTCTTGTATTAAAAATTTTATATCATATAAAAATTAATTTCTATGTGATATAAAATTTAGAATTGGTTTTATAAATTAATTTTCAGAATTTTTTTTAATTGGTGCTGAAAACTGAAAACTCTACTCACGAGATCTCTCTCGGGAACTTCCTGCACACTACCGATGTCCAGGGCGATCTCATTCCTGGCGGCCATGAAATCGTCCGCGCTGCTGGCATGTTTGGGATCCAAGTGGCGACAGTAAGCCCTTGCTAAATCCTGTTTAGGCAACTGGATCGCTAATTGACGATCTCTGTGCCGTTCGCCGGGCGTGCCGAGTCTTGGTACAGCGATCTCCGGTAGCATTGAGAAATATTCTTCCACCTGCGAAAAATAATTTGTCAGTTTCCATTACATAAGCTGCAATCGTATCTTTACTTGTGAATGCTAATAAAATTTAGGTTTGCAAATATATACAAACAAGTAATGTGATTTTTCTTTAAAATAACTACAGAATATAAGCTTCCAAAGAACATCGCTTATTTCAGCTTCTGTATAAAAATCATGATTTTTTTTTCGTAATATTGTTTTCAGCAAGATGTGCAAACGATCTACGCGATGCGATTTTAATATTACGAGCATCAAGATGAAAACATCGTAAATGCATCACAGTGCCAATCGGCCGCAAGTGGCCCGGGCTCGTAAAAAAATAAGGAGCGTCCGTAATAAAGCACACCGGCGGTGATAAAGACCAGTTCTGAGCCGTAAAGCTTCGCGCCGGGATTTTTCGAAAAATATTGAAGGTTGGCGGCAGGCCAAGATTCTCGTCGGCCGTCAAACGTCTCGCACGTCTATTTCGCTATGCACGCTTCGCTCCTTCTTTTCCTCCGCCCACAACCACCCGTTATTATCCCATTCGCTTCGCGATATAAACCGCAAACGGCCGTTTAGGGAAACCACCTTTGTCAGCTGTGCGAGCACTGCGAGTTCTGTCTGTATATGTGAACGGTGATAGACGCGTTTCGTGACATCCAAAGATTAGAATTGCGATAGATAAAATTGTGTCAAATTAGAAAATAAAAAATAATGCTTTTATTAAAAAATAAGATAAATGTTTTGTGCTGAGAACGTTGAACGGAATTGCAATCGAAGAATCTTCAAAGAATATTGTAAAAATTATTTATAATTTAATGGCAAAAAAGGGAGAGAGAGAAGAGAGGCGCGATTTATAATATTTTCTACAATATTTAATACACAGACACAGATAATGAAATATTCTTTACTTTCTATACATAACAATCTGTTGATATTTCTTCATCTACTACATAACTCGTACATAATTTTTATAAATTATACTTTTAATATTCGTTTTTACAAAATATACAAAAATATAAAGAACAACGAAAAAAACTGACCTTGTGCGATGGAAGTCCAGGAGGTGCCCAAGCGAGGCCTCTTTCTCTCGGATCCACGCCGATGGGCCCGTTCGACTCGTCGCCTTTAAGTCCCAATCGGGATCTGACGGACACCCATTCTTCGTGGCAGACATCGTGGGCTTCGCGGGGACACTTGCAGCTAGTGCAGTTCTTTCTGAAAGAAAAACATATTTTTATTAAGTATCAGTTCCTCAGCATGCGCAACGAAATCTTTTCCATTATCCGGACACTTTATGGCGGGCCGATTTTAATTACAGAATGATAAAGATTATTATATGTAAGATCTCGCGACTCAATTAAAGTCTTTCGATTAAATCTCTTTCGTCCAAGAAAAGAGGTCCTCTGATAAATATTTGCTGCGTGTCTGTTGTTCATTAACTCTAGACCCTGGGGGCGCTGTGATGAGGTATCCAATAAACTTTTATTACCTTTACATGTCATGCTCGTGCGTCGATAATCACATAATTAGGCCGAATGCCAACCATTTTTGGGGAAATTTGGGTTATATTTTCTCTTTAATCCTACAATAACGCTGTTATTTGCCATTGCTGCGTTAAACGTTCGCCTATAGCTTTGCGATAATTATTTACTAATTACTGTTTTACCACATCGTAAAGCTAAACATCACTGTTGGCGTTAGTTAATTAAATCAAACATTGATTAAGTGGGATGTTAATCAAGTAAGACGCGTTGCATATAAAAAGGTGAGGCCAATATAAATGTCGCTATCGTTGCATATAAAAAATTACGAAAATACAAAAAGATAGACTCCAAGACCGAAAATAGATTTAAATAAACGTTAAAGAAAGAATTATTACCGTATTGCAAAATATAAATACATGAAGAACGCGTCGCAGAGCTATTTGCATCATTCTACATTTGTATCTCATTCGCAGCATCGGCGAATAGTCTTGCGACAGACGCGACCGATTAGCATAAGTAATATATACATAATATTTGTAGCGAGGTGTGCGAAAGATATCAATACCCATATGTTCGTGACGCGTGGGTGCGACAGGAAACTTTTACTGGCGAAAAGAGCGCGCGCGAGAGGCCGCGGATCGATACCAGCACTACCGTATCGAACGGCGATCGTATAATCAAGGGGATGCATTTGCGCCGGACGTTTATCGCGGCTTTACCGCACCCTTCCGGACGTGTCGGTCCCAAGGTCGTCGAGACCCTTACCGCTAATGCCAGGGAGACCTTCTCTCGCAGCTATATCCTATGCCCCTTGTACACGATAACAGCTGGATAAGGACTCGATTATCGCGTTGGTAGGAATTTATTCTTTTCCTTTTTTTATCCATGCTTCTTGTCTTTATTTTAAGACCCATTTGCACAAGAAAAACGAACATCCGTTGCAAATTAATATTTATTATTTGATAGCAATTTATTTTTTGCTTTACTTATTTAAAATATAAATTCTTACTTATTGTTAGTTTTTATCGCAATTATATCCATCTTAACAGGATTATTAATTTCACTTTGAATGCATGACATTTTTTTCTCTGTATGTACATTTTTTCCCCTATGTATACATACATTGTTACTTAAATTGTAAATAAAATTTATATATAAGTTATTAATAAGCAATAAAATTTCATTTGTGTTTGATTTCTTTTTAATTTAATATTTTATGTATAACAAATTATATGATTTTTATATTATATATAATTTCCAATTATGCATTATAGGATAGTACAAAATTCTGCAAGGTTTTTTTAGTTACATTTAATATTTTAATGCATATTTTCAATAAATGTTCACTTTATAAAAAATATTCTTATTATATAGTAATAGAATAATAAATTATTTTTCAAACCTATTTTGTGGCTTCCTGTTTTATAATATCTAAAGTTTTAGAATCGATGAAGGATAAAGTTTGTTATACAAAAATGCAAGATGTCAAGGACGATACTTCTTGTCGTGCGAAGCGTCTCCGGGGGCGTATCATCGGCGATTTCCGTAATGTCACGTTGATAATGTCAGTCGTACAATTATCTTATTTGCCAGCGAGCCATAATTCGCGGTTTTACGAGGAATCTTGCGCTATAAAAAAAAAATCCTCGTAGATCTTGGAAAGCGTTCGTCCGTCCCTTTCTCCGATGCTCTCGTTACAGCCAGACTTAATCTTATGCCTTGTCGAATGCGATATTTTACGCGAGGTTGGGTGCAAATTAACGTTGACGCCTCGTTAATTCGGCGGACGTGTTACGTTATACTTGCACGTGGATCGTAATTCACTCGAACGTAACTCACATCGACGATCGCCGCGCGCGTATACATTGCACTTACCGCCGTCATACGGATTGCAAACATAACATTCGAAATTCCTTTTTTATTTTTAACTCTTACCTAATTATGACGAAAAAGACTGACACGCTCAATGAGTCATGGATATGAGCAAAAAGATACATATTAAATGTATCTTTTACGCGAAACGTGCTACTAAATTTACATATATAAAATGTATCTTTTGCACGAAACATATTGCTGAATTTATGACACCTATTTTTTATCGGTTTCTATTTTTAAAGATCATAAATTTGACAACAAATTTTGGCAGACATTAATTATACCTTAACTTTTTTTTTCGCAAGAATTCACGCGAAATTACTTCTTGCACGCACCATTTTTAGAAATTCATTATTTGCTTTGATAATATGCTTGATAATATATCTTCATCCATGTGTCCGGTTTACTTTATGATTCGATAATCGAGACTTAAGAACATCAAAGAGGAATTTTATTTTATTTCGGTGTCATATCAGATATCGATATGGCAAATTAATTTTACAAGTGGGAGGCGTGACGCGCGGAATAGCACGGTAAATTCCAAGAGAGAGAGATCCTTCTTTTTTTACAGAGGCGTAAGACATGTCGAGAACGCGCAAAGAAGAAAAAGTGCAAAAGTCGAGTGGAGAAACGCGACGTGCCATGTCGTCGACTTATAACACGACTAAGCAAAAAGAAAAACGGACAGACGAAAAACATCTCTCGCGTTATAAGGATTGGGTTGTAATTAATACTGTTAGATATATTAGAGGAAAAAAATTATTTCTGTAATCCTGTTAGTCAAAAAATCATAGGATGATAGATCCTTTGCATCTTATGTAATAAGAAAACATAACGATAAGAAGAAGCAAGAGAGGCTGCGTGCTTAATAATATCTGGTTCGCAAGCAAACGTGGCAGCGTGAAAAATCAACTTCATTAACCTACAAACGTAGTCCAACATAAATCATTCGGTCGGGTTTGGCTTGGCGCTGCTTGCCCGTCGTTTTCCATCGTAAAGCACTGGGGAAACTGTTAGAAGCTTTCACCTAATAGATACTAACGGCAGCTAATTGCGTTCGCGCTATGTTCACTGGACGTTAGCGATCTCCTAAAACCCGATTGATAGATGGACCGCGTAATCTTTCGTGGACAAATCCGGTCAACAATTCCGAGTCAGTGGAATCAAAAGCTTGACTTGATTGAAATTCTCTTCCAAAAAAGCACTTTTATTCTTTCTCTATAAATTATTGGGAAAGAAAATCTTTATTCACAGAATTTATTAAAAGAATTTTCAAGCTATAGTTATATACAAATGTTACGTTTGAGTTTATAATTTCGTATTAACGAATTGATTTTTTTTTATTCTGATTGTATGATTTTACGTTAAATAATTTGATGATAGAAAAATTGAAGTGTTCCGAACTTTACAATGCGTAATATTTTTCTGATAATTGTTTTAAATCTAAAATCCAATATACGTTGAACAAGATATTAAAGGTCTTTCGATTATATGTTAATAAAACATGATCTAAATTCACAAGTGTGCATATTCATTTTTATTCATACGAGCCACATTTATCAAGTCATCAACTGCCACATGCAATTACCTAACGATCAGCTCAAACAGCTCGAACTGGTCGAACACCTTGCAGTAGAGATGCAGCACTCGGACGCAGGCCCACTTCATGCCGGGCCACGGCGCCAGACTGAGATCCAGGCCGTCCTCGAGAGGACATTTGCCGATCGCCATACTCCGTCGGAGCTCCGCGCCGGTGATGGTCGGGTATCGGTTCTTCCGGTCCAGCATCGGGTTCCGTCTGCGCGCCTGTAGCGGTTCCGTGGAATTGGGGATAAGGCCCCGTTTGATCTCCGCGCCGGACAGAGTTGGGTAACGGTCCCGCCGTTCCAACGACGAGGTCTTCCTGTAGAAGTCCTTCTCCGGAACGGATGGACACCTGGTGCGCATCGCGGTGGACTCGAGAACAGGCGGGCTCATGGGTCGCTTCTTCGGCTCCGGTATACGGACCCGAACGCCTTGCGGCTCGGCGCCGGGCGTCGGGACGCACGACACCCGCACCTCCATCTTCGGGCCTTCCTGGCTCCCGGGCCCCTTCGGGCTCATCCTCGTCGGGCCCGAGGTCGGCCCCGAAAGTAAGGTCGGCGTCGTGTGACGCCTCTGTAGTCGCTCGTTCAGGGTGCCGAATCGGTAATCGGCGTCATGGTTCCTTCTTCGTCGCTCTCATTTTCTTCGTTGTCGTTTTCGAAGATCTTAACTTTTTTCGAAACTGTGTTCATCTCGGTTAATCAATTTACATTAGCCCCGAAATAAGCGAGATAGTTTATAACAGTACAAAGGGTGTTGTTTAAAGATACTTTTCAAAGGTAATATATGGTTATTCTTATTCAATGTTTTAATTAAGAGTTTATAGTCACCGAAATGGTTGTCTATTATTGAAATTATAGCGATATTCACTTGAAGAAAACTTATAGCTTGAGGATAGAAGAATTTCTCCATTAATCCTGAACTTGGCAATATGTCCTATAAGAAATAAACTCATATTCTACAAAATTTATTATTTTTAAGGGTTTATTATTGTAACATATTTGGAAGTTTGTTGTAATAATGCCTCTCGGAAGCTATATTGTATATAATTTTCCAAACTCTTGTAAAAAAGATAATATAAAATGTAAAATATAAAATGCACGTTTTTTTGTGTTTTAAATAATAAATATAAAATATTGAGAAATTTAATTAGTCTGTATATTAGTGGATAAAGAAAATAGACATATATCTTCTAAAAATATTTTTTGATTAAAAACTAAATATTGAAAATTACAGACAAATTGAGGATTACAAGAATAAATATTACACATGCAAACATTGCAAATTATTTATGAAAGTAGAATGAAAAATGCAAATGAGAGAGTGTGGCCGCATTATCTGGATACAGAATACATCGTTAACTGGGAATACTCAGGTCGTGAGCATACCGTGATCACATCAATTCCGCGCGAGATAATCTGGTTTATCTCTTGGCGTTAAACGAGACGCATGTGGACATCCATAACGCAAACACAGTGTCGGCGTCATACATCGTGAGCGTAGTTTATAATTTAGGCAAATCGATATTCACGGTTTATTTTACGATCGGCGGCGAGTGGGTGCCGCGGCTGTCTTCGCGAAAATAATTGCAGCGCGCCGCTATGCGCACGTGTCGTGTGCCGGGGATGCACGGCGAACGAACGTAACGCGGGCGCTAGCTCGCACGCGCGGCCACGCACATACATATCGTTGAATTTATTTTCATTGCGGAAATCGCCGCGATTCACAGTCGCGTCCGGTTATTTATAGTGAGGAAAGATCGTCGGCCCCTCGTCCCGCCCAAACGCGCAGCGAAAAAGGATCCGGAGGAGCAGAGATCGAATCGCCCTCGACATCAAAGACGTACATCGTCAGTCATGAGACTGACTGCCGGCTACCGGCCCAGTTAATAACTAGCCATTTATTTGACGTTTCGAGGGTAGCCTTGTTTGATCGGTTTCATCCTTTCGCCCTTTCTCTTTCCTCTCTCTTTTTCTGTCTTTTTATCTCACTGACACATGCATTTCTGATAAAATCGACCTGGTTGAGTACGTTGAATTACATCATGAGTAATGACTGGATAGTACGAAATTTTGACAAATAAATCTGATTATTTTATTTTATGTTTTTTTTTTCAGTTTTGAATCTGATGTTTTTAAATAATTTGTGATTAATTTTGTTGTTATTTAATGCTCTATATGGCTTTTCAAATATTAATTAACTTTTTTATCCAATCACTGATAAATATTTGTTAAAGCAATTACATAATAGGAATTGATTTGTCCAACATTATCTATTTTTAAATTTACTTCTTTTTTTCAAGCTATCTTTAAAAGTATTTTATTACTCGTCAAGCAAGTGTACGTTGCTATCCAGCTTTGCATCAAACACTAATGTCAGATGACTTCGAGTAATTTTGAAAAACGCGAGCGTCAGTTCATGAAGCTAATCTTTCGATCGATACGCACGATCGACTTGCCAAGATGGGTTTTAAGGAACGCGTTCACGATCATACGTGGTTTCTCATGTATGCGTTAAGCGAATAACATCGAAGTGCCGTATGCTGTCCGGCCAGTAGATTATCTCGATAAATCTGACAGTGAAGATAGCGGGACGCGATCGACTTCTCGTATCGTCTGACTTTGGTTCGTCCGAAAGAAAACGGCAAAATTTTTAGACTCTAATAACGAAATTTCTTCGAACGTAAGAATATATTGATGTATCTTTATGATTTTATATTAAATTAAAATCAATGTAATAAATTATCATAATTCTTCAGTCACTAGAAATGATATATAATATTCTACTTCAGTTGCATTTCCTTAAATGATATCTTCGAAATTTTTATAAAATATTAATTCTAATATTTATAAATATTTAATATAAAATGTTTGAATAGATTCAAATTAACATTATATCTTAAAATAAAAATATGTAAATATTCAATATTCGCTTGTTTCTGGAAATTAATTTTGAAGTGAAAAAAAGTTAATCTCTACTTTCTAAAAGTTTACAAAAAAGAATTTGCACGATTAGATGATATATATGTTAACAACGACATGTGGCATTTCGATTATTCGAATCGCAGAAAGGCAATGAAAAGAATGCGGGCTCCTCGATGTTGACATTTTCCACGTGATTCGTGGAAATGCATTAACTCCGAATTGCTATTTTTGCACAATTCTGTTGTACGCGCTGAATAAAACATGCCGGCCGGCTCCGGCGATGAAAACTGTATAAAGGGGATTGACGTAAGTCAAGAGAAGGCGGTAACTCTACGAGGCACGCATCGACTGAATTAATGGATTACTATAATCAAGAGCAATGACGTTTATTTAATAGGGCACGTACGCTTTTCCACCGCGGAAACGGCTTTATCTGGAAAATAGCTATTTCTCCCGCAAGGTGAATCATCGCGGTAGAGAGGGTGCCCGTTAGTCAGTCACAGATTCGCTCTGCCAAGAGGGGAATCTAAAACTAGGACTCCCGGCGCATCTTGACACATATGTGTGGAACAATAATCGTCATTATGATCATCTGCGAAATGCAGCACGTATCGCAAAAGTCACGCGAAAACATCTCGAAAAAGGATTGCATCTTCCATTTCTCGTAAATAAAAATTAAGCTTATGTACAAAATATACTTAACCACGCGTAGAGAAATAAATTAACGTAGAGTTATAATAAAAAGAGAACTTTAAGACGGATAAAGAAGAAAGAGAAATTCTCACGCGCTATGATAATTCCATTGTAATCCACGAAGATATTTTTTAAGTATTTCTCATAGGTCGCGCAAGTTCATAGATCGCGCGATGTGGGTATAGCAGTATGTAAATCGCTCGGTTAAACTACTGACAGGTGTCACGCGGAAGAAGGCGCCCGGAAGCTTTTCGACTTAGCACAACATCGCTCCGACAAGTCAACCGAGAATCGGAGGCTGCGCGGCTAATAGCTATTAATTAGATAAATGCACGCTATATATAAGCGCCAGTAATAGTCCTCGTCGGAAATAGACGCAATAACGCACGATAAAACGCAGCTTCTCGCGTCTCGCACGAAATATCTCGGGTGTTCCTCGTAAGATGAAACGGGGAAAGTCGCGCTGTCTGACTAAGCGCGTCTTTCCTCACCACTACTCCTTACTACAAATATACTACAAATATACTACAAATAGAATAAACTGACCGAGTAATCAAGATAATCGTGACGATGAGATAAATGTGACGCTAAACATGACGCTGTTTTATCTTCTGACAATTATTTATAATGTTATAGTGACAATGGCCTCTCAGGATGTATGAGAATTAAATAGAAGAAAATGCATTCTGTATCCAATAACGAGTTGAGAACAAAAATTTTTTCGTTTAGTACGATTTCTTCAAACCTTTCCTATTTATCGAAATAAATCCCAAGTGATTAAAAAATATTAAATTCTTCAAATCAATAAGCGTATTGAAGCAGAGTCGTCGCGAGTCATACTTATGATTCGAGCTCGTGAAAACGAATACGTGCACTAATATTAATTCGCTCAGACGTCTTTCAAGATGTAATTATACCGCGGAATATAAATACAATGCAGTCTCTGCTATTAAGTTTTCCAACTAGCTGCCACTATATACATCTCTATAGATCGCGACGCGAACGGAAAACCAAATGTCACTGTCATTTTTTTCGGAATCATCGATCGTGATCAATAAAATCTTCTTCCGACATCGAATCTGGGTAGACTGATGTTTAGGCTGGACACGAAGAGACACAAACGAAACTATGCCACACGCGTCACGTAAGAGTGCATCCGCAAGAGGAGCGTGCTTCAAACTGGCGCCATGCGGTTCGACGACGACGACGACGTCGGTAGGTGTGTACCTATAGTTAATACCGGGTGACCGCGAGAAACAGCCGTCACGATGGCGCAAGCGCGACTACGATCGCGTTCGTCGCTCGTAGTTGAAAGCTCGGCCAAAGCTCCCACCTTAGGTTCGTGCGAGCTACAAGGTAGCTTGCAAGCCTCGATCTCGGGCGTTCCCGATAGGCTCCGGAACATTTGGCGCAAATGAGACTTGTCTGCCTGATGCGACGACGCGTCAAGCAGAAGGGAATCTCATGAGATGACGATGCAACTGTTGCATTATGCGTCCTTCCCTTCCGGAAACGTCCGGCTCTTCTCTGATCTGCCTCGGATAACTCAGTGAATTCAGTACGTGAATGCTCAATGCATAATGCACTGAATAAATTGAAAGCATTTGAAAAAAAGTTATTTCGGTCTGTTTTCTTTCTGATTGTTGAGAAGTAATTGTGTCTATTCTGAAGAAGATATTGGTTTGTAAATTATTAGGATTATTCTTTTGGTGAAACGAAGTCTCGCTGTCGTAAGATCCATAGAATCGTGCAAATGGCTTATCATTTTAATCGCGACTCTCTCTTTTCTTTCTTCTAGATGATTTTACCAATCGCATGATCTATTCAGTTACAAATGTTATACATAATCAATTGGTTATTAAGAGATTGTAAATTCATCGTTTACTATTCGAAAAATTCTGCATCTGCAGATAAAGAAAGATGATTTGTATTCTTGATTCTAACAAGGATCACGTTGCAAGACCGGCGTTTAGCGCCGATCCAACCAGTGTTGAGGCATGTAAGTTGCCATGTAAAATGACACTGGCATTTCGCTTCGCTCGTTAAAAGAAGACGCGCGTTCGATTTGTGCGCTCGCCAGACCCAACGTGAATATCCAGTACGTCCAATGACACGAAATTTCATATTGTGAATACATATCGCGAACAGAAAAATCACTTCTTCACTATTTAGATTTTCGTCATCTGCTTAATAAGTATTGCTAGTGTTGGACGTATATCTAAGGACGTATATCTCACTTACATGCGAAATATATCATTTCTGCGTTGCTTCGCGTGTGCGAAGTACGTTGCAACTGGTATTTAACTTCAAATCGTGCTTATCGTTATTCCTGAAGGAAGGATGATATTTCGCGATTGGGATGATACTTCGCACTTCCAGAAAAATCAAGCGACTCCTTTACGGTAAAAAGCAGTAAGATGACTGCGAAAACTATGGTATCATCAGCCCCATGCTGATGTTCGCCGTTATTTGCGCGATTCCGAGCCAGTGGCCGATCGCTTTAACGCTCCCCAGTAACTTTAATTACCGTCGTTTTGCTAACTCGCCGCAGATCGTTTTACACGCCGGAGAAAGATCGCGATGTCCGATGCGTCTCTCGCCGCCGCCGCCGCCGCCATCACTTTAATATCGTAAAGGATTTTATTATCTTTAAACAGCGCGTAAAAGTCCTTGCGTACTCTCGACGAAGAAACGTGCATCGTCATGTTCTGCCAAGGGTAAATTGGTTAAGAAATTACTACAAAGGAAAATTTGTATATAGTTTCTTATCTGGTGGACATGTTTCACGAAAGAAAAGATTATAAGAGGGGGAGGATAAGAATAAGATTAAATAAAATTAAATTTCTATAAACTCACTTTCTCCCTTTAAATATATGTATATGTTTTCACTTGTAACAACAAATATATGTATATAGAAATTGTAAATCAATGTCTATTGAATAGAAATTATGTAAAAATATAAAATCTATATATGCTAATTGTGAGGATTGTGAGTCACCAATGTTTCTTCAAGAAAGAAAAAGAAATAAAGCACGAATATGCAAATTTCATATAAATATCTTCATATTTAAAGTCAGTATGACAGTGAATTATATAATGAGAATGACCTCAAATATATCATTTCAAATTGGTCTACAAAATATAAATTCTTAAATAACACACTTTACTTATATGTATGTCCGTGCCCCTCCCTTCTTCATTTGGTTCGCTTCTTTTTTTAGAGCAATTCTCGTGACTTAATATAATAGCTTTCTTTCTTCTTCTTTCGCAATCCTCGTCTCAGCAGGGGTTTCCTCGGTCTTATTGACCAGCTTGTCTCTGCGTTTCGCTGCGATAAAATTTACTGGGCAACCGTGATACTGCGGATTGCTTGAAACGCAGGATGTAACGCGAAGAAATGCGTGAAAGTTAGTCGTTATACTAATGAAGACTACGAGG
>NW_020224798.1:946378-962638 GCF_003070985.1 Temnothorax curvispinosus | reverse complement strand
CCTCGTAGTCTTCATTAGTATAACGACTAACTTTCACGCATTTCTTCTTTGAATATATATATATATATATATATACATATATATATTCAAAAATTTGCGTCATATTCGTCGGGAAGACGTCCGGGCATTTAATTCGTTCGGGTTTACGTAACGGAACTTTGATGAGTAACTCGGTGCGAACGCATTAACTATCCCGCCAAGCTCGATGCGGCGGCGTAGCTGCGTAGTTACGTCGCACAAGCCCGTGACATAACTTGACAAGGTTTTGGCAGACCCGCCTTTATGGCCAATGAAGGTTCTTTCTCTTTCTCTCTTACTCTCGAGGTGGGATGTAAACGCGACGTATCTTTTTTGGACTTGGTCGATAATATATAAGCCTTACAAGACACATGACATGGTACGCCAGTAATCTCAGTAAGTACAAACAATGATTAACAGCAGCATTAACAACTAAATTACAACAATCGGCCTTTATTTTTCAAGAGCGTTATATTTTCTTTCTTTATATAAATTCTATTTCATATTTTTGCAATTATCTTGAATATGCAAGTGTGTTTCTTACTTTTTATTACTTTGTATTACTTTGTCTTTTTACATCTTTTCAGATAAGATATTATTTATAAAAGCAAGTATTTTTGTGTGACGATATTTTGTTATACCAAGTATTAATTTTATTCTAAATTATAAAATGGTAATAGTTAATTGCGATTTAGTAATTAATAATAAATTAATAATATTATTTAGAAGAAACGATATAAATCCATAGACTGTTTCGGAAGCTATGTACGTTATATTGAAACACAAACAAAAATCTAGAAATCACATTAGCTTGCTAATTATGTATTTCAAAAATGCGTATGATTTCGTCTCTAAAAAACATAAAATAATTTCATTTAAATAATACATCATCTTAAGATTTATTCGTAATGGCTGCAAATTTGAGTTTGAGTTATTAACATAGTATTTCCAATTAGCTTGATTTATGTCACTATAATTTCGCAAACACTTCTCCGTTTTCCATGATTCGAGATTTAGCCCCAAAAATTTTCCGCTGCTCGGCTGTTTGTTGTTTTTCTAGATGGTACCTCAATGGAAAGAATGACGAGCTTCGACAGAGTCGAGACGTCAAGAGTCGAATCGCGATCTATAGAGAACCGGGCTTGCCGGACAGATCACCTTGGCAATGAGTCCGTAACTTATTCTGGTTCACAAATGCACAAAGATTTATCTTCCGAGATTTTGACATCGCGCGTGTGTGGTAGGCGGCTAACTTTTCAAGTAAGACTTGGAACATCTGGCGCGTGCGAGTTTGTTGAAATGGACCCTCCTCCTTTTAAATAGCGGCTTAATTACTAATTAACCGCTCTATTTAGCGGCACAGCGTTGTAACGATGTAGTCTGTTATTCTTGTTCATGACTCACAGAAACATATTTATAATTTTACGTTCGACATGCTTCTTGTGTAGGTAAAACTGCGAGGGCTTGTTTAAGATGAGTTTAACTTTAACATATCCGTGTGTATATATAGGTATATGTATATGTATATGTATGTAAAAGAAAGTACAGAAAGTATGAAAATATTAATTAGGAAATATATGCTGCCTTATTATCTTTAATTTTGAAAAAAAATTATTACAAGATTATATTTTTACATATACATATTTCACACTTTGTCAAATGCAGTTTAAAAGAAATATTTTTTAATGCACTTTTTTATGTATTTTATATATAAATTTTCTCATTTGATTACATGTTTTCTTAATCTGATTACATGATGAATCTTAAAGTTTTCGTGACCGCGTACTTACGGTACTTAATATTCGATCCTCGAGCGTAGAACGAGAACATTGTACACGCACGTTGCGCAACTTTAATGAGAATTATGCATGTTCGTCGATTTGGAAAAGCGATGCAGTACGAAGTCTTATAAGGCCATCGATCGATCTTGTTATCGATCCACGTATTGATCCCGCAGGCACAGCTTATCATGGCGCACTGCATCGTGGAGGAACACTTATGAATTTGTACGCTTTTGAAACATGCCCACGAATAAGGTCGCGTTCGCGATTCATATTACGCAAATATGTATGCCCGAAAGGCTTAACGCGAGATTATATATATGCAGAGCCCGGGGCAGGCCGGTTTAAGACATTACGGAGCCTGTCGCTCCGAGAGAAGATTTAGGGGCGTCGCATGAAACGCCACACCATTAACATGTAAATAATTACGGAAGAAACATGAGAAGATACATAGGAATGATTTTAATCGGATTTTAAGGGATTACGTCTCTTAAATAACGAACTTGAATAATGTTAAGAGACTCTTGTAATCGCTGAGAGTAACTTCGCGATCTTACTGAATATGCGATATTTGTTTGTAACTTTGCAATAGTAATATATCCTTCGGCTTTTTTTTAATTCTGATATTGTAGGAAGATATAGTACTTGCAATAAATTTACAGAAATATCTGTTTAATTTCACTTTTCATTAAATATAAATAAAGTTTATAAAGAAGCATGCAAAACTGTTCATATCTTGAATGCCTTCTTAATAATGCTTAATGTATGCAAATATAGTTTATTATATTCTTATTTCCATTATTAACGACATTAATAATTATTTTCTTTTACATCATACTTACACAGAAAGAACTGAAGTATTTAAAAATTTAACTAGATACAAATCTGAAAATAATTTTGTTGGACCATCAAAATAATTCATGTAGAACACTCAAACTGATTATTAAAATGTAAAAATCTTTTTACAGCATTATCATCATACTTCAGCGACCTACTATAATTATTTTGATGATGCAACAAAATTACTTTCACATCTGTAAGTAGATAAATTTTTAGATATTTCAGCAAAACTGTTCTTTCCATATATTTTTACTGTTTTACAGTTACTTCTTTAAATTAATTTTCATGTGTTTATTCAAAATATATTTTTCGGCATACTGATCGTTTTTTCTGTATTAGCAATCTATGTTAAATCGTCAAAGTAATAAATCAGCCGTAATTTAAATAAAGCGTTCTTATGAATTTTTCTTATGAATTTTTCTTATGAATTTTTCGAACGAAATAATTTGGCATGAATTCCATGACGTTCCAACTTAACACGCTCGAGCAGAATACGACCGTCCGTATTTCCCGTTCATCGAGAACTCGCGAGTTTGTGATTTAACTTATATACCGCGCGCGGCGATATCTCGCCCATCGCATCCTCCCACGAGTGATGCACGCTGAGCTGATCAAAGCGGTCCTTTGCGACGTCGTCCTAACGAAGACACGTGACGATGATTCCGTGAGAATTTATGATCGCTCATGCGGGTCTGCAATCAAGGGCCCGCGAACGGATTAGTCGCTCGACCGATGATCGTATGAATCCGACGAGCCGCGCATACGAGGCTACGAGGAAGTACATTCTGAAAAAGCTCATCTTCCGCTACTGCCGTCGTCGATAAATCACCGCGCGGACTTATGAACCGTGAAAAACGGACAGGTTACTGTCCCCCGGGTTTCTGCCGACGCGACGCCCCAGTATAACGAGGATGTTTCGTTAATGATCTCATTAAATCAACGAAAGGACGGCCGTCGGCCTCTATGCGCGAGCGATATCTCGTTCTCTCTCTCACGACGATAATTCATTCCGGGGACGGTCGCCGTCGCTGTCGTCGCCGCCGTCAACCGGCCCGGCAAATTATTACGCGACGTACTTAATTTGTTGCACGTTCCGCCTCTTATTGATCGTATAATTCGCGCGAGATCACGAGGGTTGGATTTATTTCAAGTAACTGTGCTGTACGCTGCTATTTCGCATAAATTTCTTTATAAGTAACCTTCACGTTTGTTTTATTAAAGTTCAACCACTCTTTCATCGTTCTTTTAATATATCGATTAATTATAGATTTATGCGATCTGTTGAACAAAAAGATTTTATATGATTTCATTACGTGAATGATCATTTATCTTCATTTTAGAAAATTTATTTGACAAATTATAAGACAATTTTCTTTTCGTGAAATATTTAAATGAATTAATAACTAATTATACACATAGTATAGAATATATATGATGTAAATGTATGTGATGTAATGAAACAATCCTGCGTTTGACTTGTTAATTACAAAAGTCGGTCCTCAGATAGTTTTATATTGAAATTAAGTTAATCATGTCATAGTCATTACGATTAAGTAAATTTGCAGTAACATCTTTTTCTAATGTGCGTCCAACTCTCCTATTTGTATCTTGTCGATATCTCAATGTACTTTTATTAGCATGCACACTTTCATGCGACAGATTAAGTTGAGCAGCAACAAATCACGCACCTTATTCGTGCGCGCGCGATGCGCACGCCGATAAAAGAAAATAAATTCTTACACGTTACAATCGCTGCTGCATGGATCCTCGTAAGTGCGACGATCAGGTTCCGCGGCGTCCTGCGGCTCGATCGGAGGGGCGCCGATCGGCGATGCCCCTCCGATGATCAGGGAGGAAGATCTGCGAGGGCCGCGTCTTCTCATCGCGAAGTTCCGCTCGCGCGAGGGGAATCGCGGTGTTTTCTTCTTCATTTCCGTCACCTCTTTCACCAAGAGCCCATTGTCCCAAACCATTTTGCTAGCGATCCCGCCGAGGAACTTTAATCGCAGTCGGGCAGAAATTCGCACAATTCGGTAGGGAGCGTTTTCTGACGCACGTTATTGCGTCGATGAAAGGACACGGAGGATCGAAGCGGTAACGGCTGAGAAAGCGCGCGATGACACAGTTGTCTCGACCTTCGATCGGGTAAAACTGAAACCAAACCAAACGCGCGATTGCCTAAGGCTGTGGTAACAACACACTTTACCGAAATACACGTGACTTGGTAAATCGGGTTACGTTAATCGGGTTACGCGATTATAAATCGATGGCGTTCGTCTTAGCCGTTAAATTCGTTTGCTCGCGAGGATCATTGATTTGGAAAGTTGATTCTTTGAAAAGCTTGATTCCCCAGAGGTCTTTAATATTCAACGTTCAATTCATAAGCAAATCTTTCAGCTAATTTTCCTATGAAAAGGTCGCTGAATTCATTCTAGTAACAGTTAATGTAATAAGAATCAAAACATCGTAAAAATATTCTTACGTCACGTTATAACGCGACACAATTAGTCATATCCATCCATCGAAAAAAAGAGTACGCATTTTTGCATCATTTAACAATTAATTATATGCAATCGCGTTTCCAATATTTCCATACTGATTGACGCAATCGATGAGTCATGTTTTTCTCAAACGTTAATCGCAAAAAAATATGAGGACAGGGAAACAGAAATCGAGGAAATCATGTCAGTAGAAATACTAAAATGTCTTCTCTATTCGTATTACGGCTCGTCGTTTCTACGATTTCATAATCTACGAGTTCACATGTCAATTAATGAAACATCGGAATTAAGAAACGAGATGTATTAGAAAAAAAAAACTGCGTTACTAACTGCGTATCCTGAAAACATTAAGCAATGCAATAAACTTCTCGAAATGTTTTTCCGTTTCCCACTATAATATAATACATTATTATACACTACCATTAAGGGAATCGCATGACGCAATTCCGCTATGTGCGCATTTAATTAGTCGACGTATCATCGTGCATTTAATTAAGAAGAAGAGACATGATAGTGAGCTTCACGTTCTGTGTAACGCAACCATCGTTGCATCGTTACAATTCTCTGTCCTGCGTCCAAGCAATATTTTTCAAGCACAGCTTTTCACCGAATTCCAAGCACCGTGTTGTTACATTCGATTGCGTAATTTTTCAATGATTTTATAACGCATAACACATTCAGATTTTTACCAACGTTTTTCTCATATCGACGCTACGTCGCGCGCAATAAACTATAATCATTTTTTTTTTCTTATCTGATACCGATCGCGAAACTCAACGGCGTTCTTAGCAGTCGCGCTCAAATTGTGCGAGAATACGTTTCCTCTATCTCGATGCAGAATTTTTCTTTCCGATCGCGCCTGCGAGTTCTACCGATTTATGCTAAATCGCCTTCCACGCTTATCCACGCACGAGTTTCGACTGACTCGTCCCCTGCGAAGCACACGGCAAAGCGACACGGTTTGGTCGCAGAAGAAGGCACGACGGCGACCTTCGAACGTTGGTTTTCATTACGACCATTGTCCTGGATAGCTCTCGTCCGCTTTATGTCACCCGTCTTCCGCACTGCTTCTCGATTGCAGCGAGCGGACACCGTCAGCCATGCCTCTCTCATGCGTCACTAAGGTCACGTCGCGTGAATGGGCAAACGTAGTTTGCATACCGTCTCGATTTTTGCATTTTCTTTACGCGTATATATCTGAATATATAAAAAATACGAACGCACACACACAAAATATGTAACATATGAAAATGTAAAATATAAAGATCGAGAAATAGATTGCGTGAGACGCTTCTACCCGTGAACGCTTGATGCAATTTGGAGAAACACCGACGACATAAATGACAGCTTAAAAGATATGTGTGAAATAACTATAATTTGCTCGATACATACACATCGAAAATACGGCGAAAGAAAACGTTATAAGAACTCTTGACAGAGTTTCTCGGACAATTTGCGCGTTTGTTACATCGGTCGTAAATCATCCCGCGGATTATTCGAGGATCCCCGTACGTTCGCGACTGTACGGCCACATTAGCCACATCTGCGTTTATCTTTATTCGCGTGTTTCCTCGGCGCGCGCATCGAAATGACCTTCCATGAATCGCAGTTTCCAGCGAACTCGCTTATACGCGACGCTGTGCGTGCACCGATTATAGCACTCCGGTAAAGCCGGGCGTTTTCCATTAGGCAAGCGAAGAGGAGACCTTTGTTACCCCCTGGCATTGAGTCGGACTTTGACACCGCGCGACCGGTAATGTCCTGAGATATTAACATAGATAATTACGCCGGGTAGATAATTACGCAGTACGCTAGGAGTAGGCTAGCACGTAACAGAAACAAATTTATGCGTTTTGTCGAAGTATTTATACTATAAATATCGCAGTAGCAGCCGTTCCGCGAAATTATATCTGACGCGATCGTTATGATCTTGATTTTTATCGAAAATAGTAATTTCGAATTATTTACCACCTGCAAAAACGTTTACGAGCGAAATATGACGTAAATCGCCTACGATCGCGTGATACGCGCGGCTCGTCATCGTTATCCTACGATGTTATGCACGCCACAGCCACACGTTTATGTGAATTTAATGGCGAGGAGGAGTCTCGGCTAATTCGATTAACGAAAATAACGTTTTTTCTAGAATCCCTTTTCTTAGCCTTCTATTTTTCTTAGCCTTATATTTTCTTAGACTCTCAATTAGTTTCGTCCTTTCCTTGTGAGAAAACATAATCGTTCTAAATTAAATTAGTGACATGAGTTGTTTTAGTTCATTTCTCTTTTTATATTTTCAAAATAAATATTGGTGCGCGCGCGCGCGATATTTAATTAACATTGAATTTAAGAATGGGGACAACTGACAAAAGGACGCCACACCTTACGATTACCGTCACACATTTATCACAACAATGAATTCAAACGTACTTCATGTATTAGGTCAAACTCGCGGATTGGCTTGATGGACAATGAACTCCGAGGCACTCGCGAGAAGACTCGCACAATAATAACACGACGCGAAATACTCGGATGACGATCGCGCGTCGCGTTCGCTTCAGCACTGAATACGACTGCCGGCGGTCGGAGATTCAGTCAGTGGCATCCCAGTCGATAAGGATTATCGCGAAGGAATGACCTCATTATCTTGGGAATCCTCGACCGAAGTACGAGGGCGACAATCGGGACGGTCGACCGCGTTAATCGTAAAGTAAATATTACAAATAACAAGAGCATGCTGAGCGAGTATATCTCCCGCGCCGTTTTACAGCCCTTTATCATCGCGCTGATGTTCTTGCCTCGCGCGAGATTATGCATGCGTGTTATTTAAGCCGCGAGTGAATTGGCGCAAAGTGTATCTCAATGAGATGCACGCGGCACACGGGGAACGCTCGTCATCTACGCGGAGATATTATTGCGGCCGTTTCTCAGTCGCAGTGCAGAGTAGACGAATAATTCGCGTGCGTTAGGTGCTCCGTGAAACTTCTGACAGCAGGATTTTATTCATCGTGTAAATCACGCGCAATGACTTTCCTGTGTGAATTTAATTTACTCCTTTATTATACTACTTTGTTACGAGGAGTAACGTGATATTAGAATATCTATACAAGTATAGCCATTGTCTTCTTTTTGAAATATTGTCTTGATCGTCTTGATAATGCAGATTTAACTTGGAACTTCAATCTTTTATTCTTAATGTAACAAATTAATCAGTAATAAAATAATTTTTTTTTGTACATTACATTGACACTATTTTAATCTCGGAATATTCTGCTAACATCATTCAAACATCATTCCATATATGAATAAATGTGGATGTTTAGACTCCAGATCGCTCCATGTACTTCAATATTCATTTCATCGATGTGTGCGAGCCATCCGAATTCCATCCTTCTATTTATAACAGAAATTATGTATATCATCGCAGCTACTTTGCATTTCACGAAATGCACGAAATGCATTTTGAAGTGCCATGTAAAACGGTCTCGCTAGCAGGTTTCTCAGACTGAGAATCCTTAGCAGCGAGACTGCTAACTGACTTATCGCGTTTTACTGTACAGGGGGACATTTAGTGCGGACCTCTTTCCGTCTCGGGGTAATAACTTAAGACGATTTACTCGTAGCATTTGAACTCGGTTCTCCACGGGGGTATAGTCGTTTTATGCACTAGACGTTATAAACTCATTGTCAGTGTTCGGAGCCTGCGAGCTTATCGAAAAAAAGATGATAATATTCGAAATATATATAGATATATCACGTACATGTAGATTTATATTACATAAAACCAGGATTACACAGCACATTATGTCGGACGATTTCACGAGATCGCGCTGCGTAGCAACAGAAAATATTATTCGTATATACCCCCGGGTTTAGAAGAATTGCGCGAAATGCAGTTTCGGACAATGACGTGCGCTTGTCACAACAAGCAGGATGCACTTATTTATCCCGATCGTAAAGACGCGCGCTCGATCACGAGCGTGGCGCGATGCCAAGAGTCACGCGAGTTCGAACGTGCGATACCCGGTGTATACGTGACAGTCACACAGAAGCTAATCATGAGTTTTTGGTGTTTTACGAAAGCTAATGGTAGAGCGTTCATCTAAGGTTCACACGCAGCCAAAAAGGAATCAAGAAGTTTGCTTGTCTCTATCTTTTCCATTAAGACGAAGTAGACGTTTTATTTCCCCATGAATAAATAAAATAAATTAATGTTAATAAAGTAGTGCATTTTAAGATCTATTTTTTTTAAACATTTATTAATTTTTTTTTATGTCAAGTTTTCAGTCTTTATGTATACCGCTATTCGAGTACAGAATGTTTCAATTAAATATTAAATTTATTTGATAAAAAATTTTACGTAATTTATTATAACAATAAATATCTAATGAAGTAAAATGCTACTCTGTGTTAGAATCGCAGTATAACGTCGTGTCACATCTGTTGATATATATATTACGAAAGGGGTCTTAAAGCGAGCTGTTGATAGATGCATACATAAATCTTTTTACATCCGAATGCGCGTAATGACACGTGTGTAGAAATCAAGCGTCCGAGAATAAACCGCTACGAAAATGCTTTCCGAATTATCTTCGGGTAATACTTGCGAAATGTATTTCGACGAAAATACGAAAATAAGCAGACCTCCTAAATAGTTCATGCAAACTATCTAGACCCAGGATGTTTCAGATCTATCAGGTACATCTGCTCAGCTATAAATCTTTTGCATTAAAGAGTTTCTATTAACGGAAAGTGTTGATGCAAAACCATCACTCGCGTTCCGATACCCCATTTTTCAATCAATATTTTACATATTTTAATAATTCAATTAACGGTCGCATAAAAACTTTAAAGATCCCGACACATTCTCGTTTTTATTTTCGAATATCACTCACCGCGCGTCATGACAAATTTCCTCCTCTCGATGCCTCTTGCTCTCAAGAATGTCGCTCGCGTGCCACGAATCCTCCCATTTGGCTCCCATCTCGGGTGCAGCGATTGAATAGCCCGCACGTGGTAACCACGTGGAGAAACGTGACGAGAATCGCGAAGGAGTTCACCGACCAAATTGCGAGTCACAGTCGATCGATTAAAACGACACAATGAATCCGATTGTGATTGCCGGACCGAAATAAATAGAAACGACGCTGCTCCAGTTGAAAATGATCGTCTCTATTCGTGAAAGCGACTTACGAACGCAGAGAAGCGTCGTTCGAGAAGGATTCACTTCCGATCATCCACGCTCTCTCTCACAAACTTGCAGCCTGCTCTTGAACACCCGTCCAATAACTTTATCGCCCAGGCTGTTTGTCCCGATAGCGGCAGACGACCGGTCGATCATACTCTAAATTTAGCGGTGGCGCGCAAGCGAGAGAGATGAATAGTGACAGAAAGAGGAGAGTAACGCCCGCATATATGCACGCACACGTCCGGAAGGGAAGACGCGATCGCACGCACTGAGAAGAGACGCGAAACGCGCGATGATGATTCGCTGCCATGCTCGTGCCTCGTCAGTGTCAGCTGATCGCGTCGATAGTTGACTTTCACGTCGGTGGATTTATCGATTTGTTCGATAATAACCTTGTTGCTCCGACGCGTAAACGTATACGTGTTCCTCTACCCGACCGATCGAATGATGCTCTTATTGTTAGTCATTTCGTGAATTCTGTCAGTGATTCGATACCGAATTATTTATTGTTGTCATATATAAAATCGGTAAAAGAAAGAAACGATATTTTTATTTCCAAGTTTTCATTCCAAATTTTCTATTTTTAATAAACAAATGTCCTAAAAAATATCATTAATAAGCTTCAAATACTTGTAAATAAAAAACCGTATCAAATTGGATTTATATTTACAGGACATTTTCTATTTCATTTTATATCAGAAACATGCTCCTTCTGTTTTGTACAGTATGTCATGTAAAACTTTGTATAAATATGTATAAATATATAATTTATATCACACATAATATTAATAAAGAATACTCATGAGGTCTCTTATATAGTTTAAAAAATAACACTAATAACAAAAATAAAAGTAGAATAATATACGTTATATGTCTACACACATTTTCAACCGTGAAACCGGATATATTGGAATTCGGAGATTAAAATGTAAAATCGATTACAAGAGATACATTGCAGAAGAAATTCGCAACGAAGTGCCGGCCGACAAAGCAACGTGTTTCCTACCACGGCTCGTGCATGCATGGATTGCGCATTACAAATTTCCGTGACGGCATACATATACGCGCTGTGTCTGTCGCGAATGAATGGACGCCCACGCCTGCGTCTATCTGCCTTTCAATTTATATAATAAGAGGAATTTATCGACGTCTGTCATGGATATTACCTAACATCAGTTATCCGATAATTTTAGACTTATCGAACGCGCGCATCGAACCCAGCGTTAAATATTTGTGATGCCTTCATATATTTCTGCCTTTCATGAAACCTTGATGATAAACCGGATATACTTTATTTACACACGTCGAATATTTTAAATTGTAATTTATACGTAGAAAATTATGCGGTGTGACGCAAATACGCATTTCAATTAGGAATTTTATCTGACGTCAACATTGAAGTGATCTGATAAAATAAGAAATAAAGTTCAGATTATGCAGGATCAAAGTACATTACCGTGTACAAAAAAAATTCTAAAACAGAGAGTATCCCGGAATAAGTGAAAAGATAGTACGCGTCAGAAATCATTAGGATATATTGAAATCAAAATATACTTGAATAAATCAAGACAACAGATTGCGATCTGGAGTGCGTTAGAGCGTTCATTCTGATGGCGATGTACAAGTCTTTTCAATCATGCCGCATCACGGTCACCCCACTGAGCACCATCAAGGTTGATTTAATCATATTCTTCCGTCACTCTTAATTTTCGCTCCGCCTATTGTAAGCATCGTGACATCCGTGAAATTTATGCTGTACGTTTACTTCTCAGCACTTCCGACGCCCGTCCGCGTTATAAATTATTTTGTGTGCGTTTCATATATCGCCTCGAATACACGCTACATCAGATTGAATCAAAATCGATCCGACAGGGTCGAGGTTTCAGATAGAGATGTCGATAAAAAATGCTTTAGCTATGATTTAAATGTAACCCCTTAAAATTATATAACAACATTTCCTCGTTTCCACGTTTATTGTTTCAAAAGTCAATGACCGAACGGCTTGACGAATCACATGAATATGCATTGTGAAGAGGAAGTTACCTTCGACAAGCTCACGATATTCTTAAGCGGAGAGACACGTGGCGGGCTTCATGTAAACTGAAGACGACACGCTTTTCGCGGGGAATTCTAAACTCCTTCGTGCTTCGCTCACCCACGCATTGCATTCTCATACGACGGCAAAGAAGCGAGGGGCAACGACGACGACGACGACGACGATGTGATTATGCGTATGCACTTCGCATGCAAGCAAACACGCATGCATACACAGCGTGTCGCGTGTCTACAGGACGGATACTGACACGTTGAAGTATATAATGCGATACGGCGAAAATGTGCGCACTTTGTATCAAAGCAAGTAGAGAGGCCTCGAAATAATCGTGCGACCGGCGAGTTCAACGTATTCTCGTTATTATGGCAAGCGCGTACTTAGTTAATTTTACGACGATGTAACGTTCGATGTTAAAATTTTTTTTATTAAGATTAATCACGAGATACGAAAAAAGAGAGTTTAAAATGCTGTGTTCGATTTGGTAACTTGACGTAAGACGATAATTTCTCAAAGAAGCTTTTAACTTCTTTTTTTATCCGAATGACGCGCGCATGCTGGGTGTCGTCATAGATAAATAGTCGTATGACGTAAAGAAAATGCATTTCTCACAGGCAATATTAGATTGGTTTGTTTTTGGAGCGTCGGTATATAACTTTCAAAATCTATACGTTATACTCTAATAATTAACGACAAAGTTTAATTTTAAGTTTTTTTCATTGTGGTCCTCTGCATTTATTTACTTAATTTTAATTCGTATATTTCCATATCTTCTCTAGAAAAGATATTTACAGATTTTTTTTCAAGCCCGCTTCGGCTGCGATACTGCTTGGAGCAACACGAAATCGCTGCCAAGTCGCCGTCGCCGTTGCCTGAAATCGCGTCCAATATCCATCCGTCCGTCCGTCGGACATCGCTTGAAAGTTAAGAATTGTCCTGTTTATTCCACGTCCAAGTTGCCATTCGACGAGACTATTTTACACGGAACGCGCACATGTACCGCAATCTAAATTCGATACGATGCAATTCCGCCGGCAGAAATGGTCGTGAAGAAAATCGTAAATATAATCGCGCGCGGAGATCAAAGATCCGCGGCGATTATTACGGATCGTGATATTAAGAGGCGATCGAGCGAATGAGCCGAGCGAGCGAGCGAGCCGAGCGTAAAGTTAAGTCGATTATGTCTCTATTACACGACGCGCGGGTGCCCACGGAATTCGTGACGGGGTTATTAACGCCGAGCATTAAACGCAATAAATGGGCAGCCGCGTCGTGCGCCGCGATCTCCAGAAATAGTCTTCTTCCCGTAGCGAGAGATCGGTCGATTATATCGTCAGGCGGTTGATAAACGTATCGGGGTCTCGTTCGCTTCGCTTCGTTCGTGCGATACCGCAACGGTATCTCGGCAATTTTTCCGCCTAAGGATGATAAGCGACGATATCTTCGACGTTAATTACACCTGGTACGTCGTGAATTACGCGATTTCGCTCGATCGCGGCTCTTATTTAAAGAGCGCGTATTCGCCGTAACGTGAGATTCGAACTGCTGCGGTAATAATGACAGATAAGACTAGGGTAAAATTATTAGATGATGAAGAGGATAACAGCGAATAAAAGTTTCATCGTGAATCAATTGCTATAAACCTATAATAGACATACTTTTTTTTATGATTCCACTACTAACCTTTATCGTTAAAATATCATGGTAATTGAATGTCATATATAAAATTGTTTAATACGTGTATAATATTGTTTAATTTAAATTTACGAAAGAACGAAATCTTATTATCTATTTACAACCGTGAGATTTAATTGAGTTTAATCGAGTTTAAAAGTTTTCCAGTGACATTTTGATCAGCTAAAGATAAATCGAATTGTAAATTAATCAGAATATATATCTACGAATATAAATATCACTATGTTATATCCATACGTGAAGTCCAATTTAATCGGATCGGAAATACTTATCCGCGATTTCATAATATTCTCACGAACTTCTTGAAACTCAAGCCAGCTCGGCACGAACTCCAAACTTCGCCGAATGTGCTTCTTTACCCTATTCTCCGGAAAGACACGTTATTTATTTCGATAAATGCGAGCGGGAAGAGCGAGGGGCACATCCTCTCAACATCCCTGCACGTGAACCGTCGAGGAAGATGAAAGGGAAATAACTTGCGCGGCGCGAAAATACCGCGCGATCCTTGGAAAACTCTCTCAGATTTCGGTTTGTTTAGTAAATGCCTTGTGGCCTCATCGCTAAACGACTTAACCCTCTCTTTCCGCGGCAGCGGCCATGACGCCGGTAAAGTAATGCGGTAAGCACGATATTTACCAGAAATGTCGCTGACTACCCTTTCCCTGAAGCTCTCAAATTACACGGGCCAAGAACCGGCCTACGGAATTACGACCGGCCGCGCCCAGATTGCCCGTAAATCCGACGACCACGCTTTTAATTGCCCCATCTCATCCTTCAACCAACACAGACAGCCGTCGCGACACATTTTTAAACATATCGATTAACATTATAAGGAAATTTCCATTTTTGCTTCGTCTTCAAAAAATAACTCAATTTTACATATTTTTACGTTTATGATGAATTAATCGAAAGAAGAAAAATGTCCATAGGGTCGATTAATATTTCATTCTTTTTGCAGGAGATCCGTCGCGTGGCATGTTTCCGCACATCTGCAAATTAAAACGTCCCGCACGGTGATGACGTGCGTGCGCGACTACAAATCTAAAGTGTCCGACGCTGAGCCGAAGTAATTTGTCAATCTGACAGTGACACCTTCACACGCAACAACGTCGCGTTGCGATGTTGCGCATGGTTTCGACCCTTTGAAAACTCGACATTTCCGATGCGAGAAACACGCCGTAAGAAACAAATGCCGCAAAAGTCGGGATCGTTAATAATCGAGATTCTTCTTTGAGCGAAGATGTCGGAGGTAAAGTGCATGGAGAATCTTGTTTCGTGTTGTTGTGCGTTAACTTACTATTTTTAACAATAACATTCTTATATCGTGCGAGGTGTTATACAATCTGTTTAATTATTATTTGATTATATTGCATACATTTGCAATATCAATGTCCTTGCAACAAAACAAAAGTTTATATTGAAAGAAATATAATTTCAATCTAGATATTCTGTAATAGTAAAATGTTTCACACTTTCAGGTAACTACCCGCACGATAACAAAAATATGATGTCAGAGGACAGGATGTGTGGGTACAGGAACATTTTCGTAAGCCCTACGGGTTTGCTTCACAAAGGCATTATTTTTCGTTCGACGATACGACAGTCGACCGTGACTACGGAGTTAAAGTATAAAGGTGATCTCACTGTATGTCGCGTGGGTGAACGGTATCCGAGACTCACACGCACCGCATCGCACACCTGCGCGTGACCGCCGCACAATAATTCTACTGGTTACAATTATTGCACGAGCACCGTCGTTCCTCGAGACAAACGCACGGTGAATCCGCATACCCGCAAAGAATCCGGAAAATAACAAAAGAATTGATGAGGATAATTGTGGTGTACGTTAGCAACGGGAATTTTCTTCAATGATAAGTAAAACTAACTGTATAATAGCAAAAGTAATAAATACTTGTCTTTACACGTCCCTTCTGCTGCGATTTCCGTAAGATAAAAGTAATAGCTAATACTACGCTATATCCCCACCTTAGATTGTAGAATATTTACATCATATTCAAGACACAGCTAATATATTTTTCCTGTACTTCTTAGGTATTTCACATTACAACTATATTATAGCTGTATAAGTCACAGTTTTAAACCGTATTTGTTTGGTGCATGTAGGCTAGATCATTGGAAAGAATCTCTCTCTCTCTCTCTCTCTCTCTCTCTCTCTCTCTCTCTCTCTCT